>NW_027195518.1:0-173033 GCF_038502225.1 Cherax quadricarinatus | reverse complement strand
TATGTCCAAGTGGTGGCCCTGGCCTTGTCCAAGTGGTGGCCTGGGTCCAAGGTGGTGGTCCGGGCCTTGTCCATAGGGCCCGGCCTTGTCCAAGTGGTGGCTCCGGGTCTTGTCCAAGTGGTGGCCCTGGCCTGTCCCGCGGTGGCCCGGGCCTTGTCCGCGGTGGCCCAGGCCTTGTCCCGCGGTGGTCTGGGCCTTGTCTAAGTGGTGGTCCGGGCCTGGTCCGCAGGCCCTGGCCTGGTCCAAGGTGGTGGCCTTGGCCTTGTCCAAGTGGTGGCCCAGGCCTGGTCCGGCCCGGTGGCCTGGGCCTTGTCCAAGTGGTGGCCCAGGCCTTGTCCATGTGGTGGCCCGGGCCATGGTCCAAGGTGGTGGCCCGGGCCCTGGGTTCCAAGTTGGTTGGCCTGGGCCTTGTCCGCGTGGTGGCCTGGGCCTTCTCCAAGTGGTGGCCCGGCCCCGTCCGGGCCGGTGTCCTGTTCCTGTCCAAGGTGTGGTGGCCCGGGCCTTGATTCGGCCCGGGTGCCCGGCCTTGGTCCAAGGTGGTGGCCCGTTCCTGTCCGCGGTCGCCCGGGCCTTGTCCAAGAGGTGGCCCGTTCCTGTCCAAGTGGTGGTACCCAGGGCCTTGTCCGCGGTGGCCCGGGCCTTGTCCGCGGTGGCCCGTTCCTGTCCAAGTGGTTGGTCCGGGTTTAACTAAGTGGTGGTCCCTGGGCCTTGTCCAAAGTGGTGATCCGGGCCTGGTTCGCTGGTGTGTCCGTTCTGTCCAAGTGGTGGCCCCGGGTTCCGTCCATGGCGGCCCGGCCTCCGTCCGCGGAATCGCCTTGGTCCAAGGTGGTAGTCCCTCGGGTCCATGGTTGGCCCGCCTTGTCCAAGGGTGGCCCGGGCCTTGGTCCCAAGGTGGTGTGGCCCGTTCCTTGTCCAAGTGGTGGCCCGCCTTGTTCAAGGTGGTACCCGGTTCCTGTCTGCGGGCGGCCCGGGCCATGTCCATGGCGGCCCGGGCCAAGTCCAAGTGGTGGCCCGGGCCATGTCCAAGTGGTGGCCCGGGCCATGTCCAAGTGGTGGCCCGGGCCAAGTCCAAGTGGTGGCCCCGGCCATGTCCAAGTGGTGGCCTGGGCCTTGTCCAAGTGGTGGCCCAGGCCTTGTCCAAGTGGTAGCCCGGGCCATGTCCAAGTTGTGGGCTGGGCCATGTCCAAGTGGTGGCCCGGGCCATGTCCAAGTGGTGGCCCCGGCCATGTCCAAGTGGTGGCCTGGGCCTTGTCCAAGTGGTGGCCCAGGCCTTGTCCAAGTGGTAGCCCGGGCCATGTCCAAGTGGTGGCCCCGGCCATGTCCAAGTGGTGGCCTGGGCCTTGTCCAAGTGGTGGCCCAGGCCTTGTCCAAGTGGTAGCCCGGGCCATGTCCAAGTGGTGGCTCGAGCCTTGTCCAAGTGGTGGCCTGGGCCATGTCCAAGTGGTGGCCCGGGCCATGTCCAAGTAGTGGCCAGGGCCTTGTCCAAGTGGTGGCTCGGGCCATGTCCAAGTGGTGGCCCAGGCCATGTCCAAGTGGTAACCCGGGCCATGTCTAAGTGGTGACCTGGGCCATGTCCAAGTGGTGGCCCGGGCCGTGTCCAAGTGGTGGCCCAGGCCATGTCCAAGTGGTGGCCCGGGCCATGTCCAAGTGGTGTCCCAGGCCATGTCCAAGTGGTGGCCTGGGCCTTGTCCAAGTGGTGGCCTGGGCCATGTCCAAGTGGTGGCCCGGGCCTTGTCCAAGTGGTGGCCCGGGCCTTGTCCAAGTGGTGGCCCGGGCCTTGTCCAAGTGGTGGCCCGGGCCTTGTCCAAGTGGTGGCCCGGGCCTTGTCCAAGTGGTGGCCCGGGCCTTGTCCAAGTGGTGGCCTGGGCCTTGTCCAAGTGGTGGCCCGGGCCTTGTCCAAGTGGTGGCCCGGGCCTTGTCCAAGTGGTGGCCCAGGCCTTGTCCAAGTGGTGGCCCGGGCCTTGTCCAAGTGGTGGCCCGGGCCTTGTCCAAGTGGTGGCCCGGGCCTTGTCCAAGTGGTGGCCCGGGCCTTGTCCAAGTGGTGGCCCGGGCCTCGTCCAAGTGGTGGCCAGGGCCTTGTCGAAGTGGTGGCCCGTTCCTTTTCCAAGTGGTGGCCCGGGCCTTGTCCAAGTGGTGGCCCGGGCCTTGTCCAAGTGGTGGCCCGGGCCTTGTCCAAGTGGTGGCCCGGGCCTTGTCCAAGTGGTGGCCCGGGCCACGTCCAAGTGGTGGCCAGGGCCTTGTCGAAGTGGTGGCCCGTTCCATGTCCAAGTGGTGGCCCGGGCCATGTCGGCCCGGGCCATGTCCAAGTGGTGGCCCGGGCCATGTCCAAGTGGTGGCCCGGGCCATGTCCAAGTGGTGGCCCGGGCCATGTCCAAGTGGTGGCCCGGGCCATGTCCAAGTGGTGGCCCGGGCCATGTCCAAGTGGTGGCCCGGGCCATGTCCAAGTGGTGGCCCGGGCCATGTCCAAGTGGTGGCCCGGGCCTTGTCCAAGTGGTGGCCCGGGCCATGTCCAAGTGGTGGCCCGGGCCATGTCCAAGTGGTGGCCCGGGCCATGTCCAAGTGGTGGCCTGGGCCTTGTCCAAGTGGTGGCCCGGGCCTTGTCCAAGTGGTGGCCCAGGCCATGTCCAAGTGGTGGCCCGGGCCATGTCCAAGTGGTGGCCCGGGCCATGTCCAAGTGGTGGCCCGGGCCATGTCCAAGTGGTGGCCCGGGCCATGTCCAAGTGGTGGCCCGGGCCATGTCCAAGTGGTGGCCCGGGCCATGTCCAAGTGGTGGCCCGGGCCATGTCCAAGTGGTGGCCCGGGCCATGTCCAAGTGGTGGCCCGGCCTTGTCCAAGTGGTGGCCCGGGCCTTGTCCAAGTGGTGGCCCGGGCCTTGTCCAAGTGGTGGCCCGGGCCTTGTCCAAGTTGTGGCCCGCGCCTTGTCCAAGTGGTGGCCCGGGCCTTGTCCAAGTGGTGGCCCGGGCCTTGTCCAAGTGGTGGCCCGGGCCTTGTCCAAGTGGTGGCCCGGGCCTTGTCCAAGTGGTGGCCCGGGCCTTGTCCAAGTGGTGGCCCGGGCCATGTCCAAGTGGTGGCCCGGGCCTTGTCCAAGTGGTGGCCCGGGCCATGTCCAAGTGGTGGCCCGGGCCATGTCCAAGTGGTGGCCCGGGCCATGTCCAAGTGGTGGCCCGGGCCATGTCCAAGTGGTGGCCCGGGCCATGTCCAAGTGGTGGCCCGGGCCATGTCCAAGTGGTGGCCCGGGCCATGTCCAAGTGGTGTGGTGGTGGCCCGGGCCATGGGCCCTTGCCATGTCCAAGTGGTGGCCCGGGCCATGTCCAAGTGGTGGCCCGGGCCATGTCCAAGTGGTGTCCAAGTGGTGTCCTGGGCCTTGTCCAAGTGGTGGCCCAGGCCTTGTCCAAGTGGTGGCCCGGGCCATGTCCAAGTGGTGGCCCGGGCCTTGTCCAAGTGGTGGCCCGGGCCATGTCCAAGTGGTGGCCCGGGCCATGTCCAAGTGGTGGCCAGGGCCTTGTCCAAGTGGTGGCCCGGGCCATGTCCAAGTGGTGGCCCAGGCCATGTCCAAGTGGTGGCCCGGGCCATGTCCAAGTGGTGGCCCGGGCCATGTCCAAGTGGTGGCCCGGGCCGTGTCCAAGTGGTGGCCCGGGCCATGTCCAAGTGGTGGCCCGGGCCATGTCCAAGTGGTGGCCCGGGCCATGTCCAAGTGGTGGCCTGGGCCTTGTCCAAGTGGTGGCCTGGGCCTTGTCCAAGTGGTGGCCCGGGCCTTGTCCAAGTGGTGGCCCGGGCCTTGTCCAAGTGGTGGCCCGGGCCTTGTCCAAGTGGTGGCCCGGGCCTTGTCCAAGTGGTGGCCCGGACTTTGTCCAAGTGGTGGCCCGGGCTTGTCCAAGTGGTATCCCGGACTTTGTCCAAGTGGTGGCCCGGACTTTGTCCAAGTGGTGGCCCGGGCCTTGTCCAAGTGGTGGCCCGGACTTGTCCAAGTGGTGGCCCGGGCCTTGTCCAAGTGGTGGCCCGGGCCTTGTCCAAGTGGTGGCCCGGGCCTTGTCCAAGTGGTGGCCTGGGCCTTGTCCAAGTGGTGGCCCGGGCCTTGTCCAAGTGGTGGCCCGGGCCTTGTCCAAGTGGTGGCCCGGGCCTTGTCCAAGTGGTGGCCCGGGCCTTGTCCAAGTGGTGGCCCGGGCCTTGTCCAAGTGGTGGCCCGGGCCTTGTCCAAGTGGTGGCCCGGGCCTTGTCCAAGTGGTGGCCCGGGCCTTGTCCAAGTGGTGGCCCGGGCCTTGTCCAAGTGGTGGCCCGGGCCTTGTCCAAGTGGTGGCCCAGGGCCTTGTCCAAGTGGTGGCCCGGGCCTTGTCCAAGTGGTGGCCCGGGCCTTGTCCAAGTGGTGGCCCGGGCCTTGTCCAAGTGGTGGCCCGGGCCTTGTCCAAGTGGTGGCCCGGGCCTTGTCCAAGTGGTGGCCCGGGCCTTGTCCAAGTGGTGGCCCGGGCCTTGTCCAAGTGGTGGCCCGGGCCTTGTCCAAGTGGTGGCCCAGGCCTTGTCCAAGTGGTGGCCCGGGCCTTGTCCAAGTGGTGGCCCGGGCCTTGTCCAAGTGGTGGCCCGGGCCTTGTCCAAGTGGTGGCCCAGGCCTTGTCCAAGTGGTGGCCTGGGCCTTGTCTAAGTGGTGGCCTGGGCCTTGTCCAAGTTGTGGCCCGGGCCTTGTCCAAGTGGTGGCCTTGGCCTTGTCCAAGTGGTGGCCCAGGCCTTGTCCAAGTGGTGGCCTGGGCCTTGTCCAAGTGGTGGCCCAGGCCTTGTCCATGTGGTGGCCCGGGCCTTGTCCAAGTGGTGGCCCGGGCCTTGTTCAAGTGGTGGCCTGGGCCTTGTCCAAGTGGTGGCCCGGGCCTTCTCCAAGTGGTGGCCCGGCCCTTGTCCAAGTGGTGGCCCGTTCCTTGTCCAAGTGGTGGCCCGGGCCTTGACCAAGTGGTGGCCCGGGCCTTGTCCAAGTGGTGGCCCGTTCCTTGTCCAAGTGGTCGCCCGGGCCTTGTCCAAGAGGTGGCCCGTTCCTTGTCCAAGTGGTGGCCCGGGCCTTGTCCAAGTGGTGGCCCAGGCCTTGTCCAAGTGGTGGCCCGGGCCTTGTCCAAGTGGTGGCCCGGGGCTTGTCCAAGTGGTGGCCCGGGCCTTGTCCAAGTGGTGGCCCGGGCCTTGTCCAAGTGGTGGCCCGTTCCTTGTCCAAGTGGTGGCCCGTTCCTTGTCCAAGTGGTGGCCCGGGCCTTGTCCAAGTGGTGGCCCGGGCCTTGTCCAAGTGGTGGCCCGGGCCTTGTCCAAGTGGTGGCCCGGGCCTTGTCCAAGTGGTGGCCCGGGCCTTGTCCAAGTGGTGGCCCGGGCCTTGTCCAAGTGGTGGCCCGGGCCTTGTCCAAGTGGTGGCCCGGGCCTTGTCCAAGTGGTGGCCCGGGCCTTGTCCAAGTGGTGGCCCGGGCCTTGTCCAAGTGGTGGCCCGGGCCTTGTCCAAGTGGTGGCCCGGGCCTTGTCCAAGTGGTGGCCCGGGCCTTGTCCAAGTGGTGGCCCGTTCCTTGTCCAAGTGGTGGCCCGGGCCTTGTCCAAGTGGTGGCCCGTTCCTTGTCCAAGTGGTGGCCCGGGCCATGTCCAAGTGGTGGCCCGGGCCATGTCCAAGTGGTGGCCCGGGCCATGTCCAAGTGGTGGCCCGGGCCATGTCCAAGTGGTGGCCCGGGCCAAGTCCAAGTGGTGGCCAGGGCCTTGTCCAAGTGGTGGCCCGGGCCATGTCCAAGTGGTGGCCCGGGCCATGTCCAAGTGGTGGCCCGGGCCATGTCCAAGTGGTGGCCCGGGCCATGTCCAAGTGGTGGCCCGGGCCATGTCCAAGTGGTGGCCCGTGCCATGTCCAAGTGGTGGCCCGGGCCATGTCCAAGTTGTGGGCTGGGCCATGTCCAAGTGGTGGCCCGGGCCATGTCCAAGTGGTGGCCCCGGCCATGTCCAAGTGGTGGCCTGGGCCTTGTCCAAGTGGTGGCCCAGGCCTTGTCCAAGTGGTAGCCCGGGCCATGTCCAAGTGGTGGCCCGGGCCTTGTCCAAGTGGTGGCCTGGGCCATGTCCAAGTGGTGGCCCGGGCCATGTCCAAGTGGTGGCCAGGGCCTTGTCCAAGTGGTGGCCCGGGCCATGTCCAAGTGGTGGCCCAGGCCATGTCCAAGTGGTGGCCCGGGCCATGTCTAAGTGGTGGCCTGGGCCATGTCCAAGTGGTGGCCCGGGCCTTGTCCAAGTGGTGGCCCGGGCCATGTCCAAGTGGTGGCCCGGGCCATGTCCAAGTGGTGGCCCGGGCCATGTCCAAGTGGTGGCCCGGGCCTTGTCCAAGTGGTGGCCTGGGCCTTGTCCAAGTGGTGGCCCGGGCCTTGTCCAAGTGGTGGCCCGGGCCTTGTCCAAGTGGTGGCCCGGGCCTTGTCCAAGTGGTGGCCCGGGCCTTGTCCAAGTGGTGGCCCGGGCCTTGTCCAAGTGGTGGCCCGGGCCTTGTCCTAGTGGTGGCCCGGGCCTTGTCCAAGTGGTGGCCCGGGCCTTGTCCAAGTGGTGGCCCGGGCCTTGTCCAAGTGGTGGCCCGGGCCTTGTCCAAGTGGTGGCCCGGGCCTTGTCCAAGTGGTGGCCCGGGCCTTGTCCAAGTGGTGGCCCGGGCCTTGTCCAAGTGGTGGCCCGGGCCTTGTCCAAGTGGTGGCCCGGGCCTTGTCCAAGTGGTGGCCCGGGCCTTGTCCAAGTGGTGGCCCGGGCCTTGTCCAAGTGGTGGCCCGGGCCTTGTCCAAGTGGTGGCCCGGGCCTTGTCCAAGTGGTGGCCCGGGCCTTGTCCAAGTGGTGGCCCGGGCCTTGTCCAAGTGGTGGCCCGGGCCTTGTCCAAGTGGTGGCCCGGGCCTTGTCCAAGTGGTGGCCCGGGCCTTGTCCAAGTGGTGGCCCAGGCCTTGTCCAAGTGGTGGCCCGGGCCTTGTCCAAGTGGTGGCCCGGGCCTTGTCCAAGTGGTGGCCCGGGCCTTGTCCAAGTGGTGGCCTGGGCCTTGTCCAAGTGGTGGCCCGGGCCTTGTCCAAGTGGTGGCCCGGGCCTTGTCCAAGTGGTGGCCCGGGCCTTGTCCAAGTGGTGGCCCGGGCCTTGTCCAAGTGGTGGCCCGGGCCTTGTCCAAGTGGTGGCCCGGGCCTTGTCCAAGTGGTGGCCCGGGCCTTGTCCAAGTGGTGGCCCGGGCCTTGTCCAAGTGGTGGCCCGGGCCTTGTCCAAGTGGTGGCCCGGGCCTTGTCCAAGTGGTGGCCCGGGCCTTGTCCAAGTGGTGGCCCAGGCCTTGTCCAAGTGGTGGCCTGGGCCTTGTCCAAGTGGTGGCCCAGGCCTTGTCCAAGTGGTGGCCCGGGCCTTGTCCAAGTGGTGGCCCGGGCCTTGTCCAAGTGGTGGCCTGGGCCTTGTCCAAGTGGTGGCCCGGGCCTTGTCCAAGTGGTGGCCCGGGCCTTGTCCAAGTGGTGGCCCGGGCCTTGTCCAAGTGGTGGCCCGGGCCTTGTCCAAGTGGTGGCCCGGGCCTTGTCCAAGTGGTGGCCCGTTCCTTGTCCAAGTGGTGGCCCGGGCCTTGTCCAAGTGGTGGCCCGGGCCTTGTCCAAGTGGTGGCCCGGGCCTTGTCCAAGTGGTGGCCCGGGCCTTGTCCAAGTGGTGGCCCGGGCCTTGTCCAAGTGGTGGCCCGGGCCTTGTCCAAGTGGTGGCCCGGGCCTTGTCCAAGTGGTGGCCCGGGCCTTGTCCAAGTGGTGGCCCGTTCCTTGTCCAAGTGGTGGCCCGGGCCTTGTCCAAGTGGTGGCCCGGGCCTTGTCCAAGTGGTGGCCCGGGCCTTGTCCAAGTGGTGGCCCAGGCCTTGTCCAAGTGGTGGGGCCCAAGTGGCCCGGGCCTTGTCCAAGTGGTGGCCCGGGCCTTGTCCAAGTGGTGGCCCGGGCCTTGTCCAAGTGGTGGCCCGGGCCTTGTCCAAGTGGTGGCCCGGGCCTTGTCCAAGTGGTGGCCCGGGCCTTGTCCAAGTGGTGGCCCGGGCCTTGTCCAAGTGGTGGCCCGGGCCTTGTCCAAGTGGTGGCCCGGGCCTTGTCCAAGTGGTGGCCCGGGCCTTGTCCAAGTGGTGGCCTGGGCCTTGTCCAAGTGGTGGCCCGGGCCTTGTCCAAGTGGTGGCCCGGGCCTTGTCCAAGTGGTGGCCCGGGCCTTGTCCAAGTGGTGGCCCAGGCCTTGTCCAAGTGGTGGCCCGGGCCTTGTCCAAGTGGTGGCCCGGGCCTTGTCCAAGTGGTGGCCCGGGCCTTGTCCAAGTGGTGGCCCGGGCCTTGTCCAAGTGGTGGCCCGGGCCTTGTCCAAGTGGTGGCCCGGGCCTTGTCCAAGTGGTGGCCCGGGCCTTGGCCAAGTGGTGGCCCGGGCCTTGTCCAAGTGGTGGCCCGGGCCTTGTCCAAGTGGTGGCCCGGGCCTTGTCCAAGTGGTGGCCCGGGCCTTGTCCAAGTGGTGGCCCGGGCCTTGTCCAAGTGGTGGCCCGGGCCTTGTCCAAGTGGTGGCCCGGGCCTTGTCCAAGTGGTGGCCCGGGCCTTGTCCAAGTGGTGGCCCGGGCCTTGTCCAAGTGGTGGCCCGGGCCTGGTCCAAGGGGTGGCCCGGGCCTTGTCCAAGTGGTGGCCCGGGCCTTGTCCAAGTGGTGGCCCGGGCCTTGTCCAAGTGGTGGCCCGGGCCTTGTCCAAGTGGTGGCCCGGGCCTTGTCCAAGTGGTGGCCCGGGCCTTGTCCAAGTGGTGGCCCGGGCCTTGTCCAAGTGGTGGCCCGGGCCTTGTCCAAGTGGTGGCCCGGGCCTTGTCCAAGTGGTGGCCCGGGCCTTGTCCAAGTGGTGGCCCGGGCCTTGTCCAAGTGGTGGCCCGGGCCTTGTCCAAGTGGTGGCCCGGGCCTTGTCCAAGTGGTGGCCCGGGCCTTGTCCAAGTGGTGGCCCGGGCCTTGTCCAAGTGGTGGCCCGGGCCTTGTCCAAGTGGTGGCCCGGGCCTTGTCCAAGTGGTGGCCCGGGCCTTGTCCAAGTGGTGGCCCGTTCCTTGTCCAAGTGGTGGCCCGGGCCTTGTCCAAGTGGTGGCCCGGGCCTTGTCCAAGTGGTGGCCCGGGCCTTGTCCAAGTGGTGGCCCGGGCCTTGTCCAAGTGGTGGCCCGGGCCTTGTCCAAGTGGTGGCCCGGGCCTTGTCCAAGTGGTGGCCCGGGCCTTGTCCAAGTGGTGGCCCGGGCCTTGTCCAAGTGGTGGCCCGGGCCTTGTCCAAGTGGTGGCCCGGGCCTTGTCCAAGTGGTGGCCCGGGCCTTGTCCAAGTGGTGGCCTGGGCCTTGTCCAAGTGGTGGCCCGGGCCTTGTCCAAGTGGTGGCCCGGGCCTTGTCCAAGTGGTGGCCCGGGCCTTGTCCAAGTGGTGGCCCGGGCCTTGTCCAAGTGGTGGCCCGGGCCTTGTCCAAGTGGTGGCCCGGGCCTTGTCCAAGTGGTGGCCCGGGCCTTGTCCAAGTGGTGGCCCGGGCCTTGTCCAAGTGGTGGCCCGGGCCTTGTCCAAGTGGTGGCCCGGGCCTTGTCCAAGTGGTGGCCCGGGCCTTGTCCAAGTGGTGGCCCGGGCCATGTCCAAGTGGTGGCCCGGGCCTTGTCCAAGTGGTGGCCCGGGCCTTGTCCAAGTGGTGGCCCGGGCCTTGTCCAAGTGGTGGCCCGGGCCTTGTCCAAGTGGTGGCCCGGGCCTTGTCCAAGTGGTGGCCCGGGCCTTGTCCAAGTGGTGGCCCGGGCCTTGTCCAAGTGGTGGCCCGGGCCTTGTCCAAGTGGTGGCCCGGGCCTTGTCCAAGTGGTGGCCCGGGCCTTGTCCAAGTGGTGGCCCGGGCCTTGTCCAAGTGGTGGCCCGGGCCTTGTCCAAGTGGTGGCCCGGGCCTTGTCCAAGTGGTGGCCCGGGCCTTGTCCAAGTGGTGGCCCGGGCCTTGTCCAAGTGGTGGCCCGGGCCTTGTCCAAGTGGTGGCCCGGGCCTTGTCCAAGTGGTGGCCCGGGCCTTGTCCAAGTGGTGGCCCGGGCCTTGTCCAAGTGGTGGCCCGGGCCTTGTCCAAGTGGTGGCCCGGGCCTTGTCCAAGTGGTGGCCCGGGCCTTGTCCAAGTGGTGGCCCGGGCCTTGTCCAAGTGGTGGCCCGGGCCTTGTCCAAGTGGTGGCCCGGGCCTTGTCCAAGTGGTGGCCCGGGCCTTGTCCAAGTGGTGGCCCGGGCCTTGTCCAAGTGGTGGCCCGGGCCTTGTCCAAGTGGTGGCCCGGGCCTTGTCCAAGTGGTGGCCCAGGCCTTGTCCAAGTGGTGGCCTGGGCCTTGTCCAAGTGGTGGCCCAGGCCTTGTCCAAGTGGTGGCCCGGGCCTTGTCCAAGTGGTGGCCCGGGCCTTGTTCAAGTGGTGGCCTGGGCCTTGTCCAAGTGGTGGCCCGGGCCTTGTCCAAGTGGTGGCCCGGGCCTTGTCCAAGTGGTGGCCCGTTCCTTGTCCAAGTGGTGGCCCGGGCCTTGTCCAAGTGGTGGCCCGGGCCTTGTCCAAGTGGTGGCCCGGGCCTTGTCCAAGTGGTGGGGCCTTGGAGGTGGCCTTCCTTTTCCATGTGGTGGCCCGGGCCTTGTCCAAGTGGTGGCCCGGGCCTTGTCCAAGTGGTGGCCCGGGCCTTGTCCAAGTGGTGGCCCGGGCCTTGTCCAAGTGGTGGCCCGGGCCTTGTCCAAGTGGTGGCCCGGGCCTTGTCCAAGTGGTGGCCCGGGCCTTGTCCAAGTGGTGGCCCGGACCTTGTCCATGTCCAAGTGGTGGCCCGGGCCATGTCCAAGTGGTGGCCCGGGCCTTGTCCAAGTGGTGGCCCGGGCCTTGTCCAAGTGGTGGCCCGGGCCTTGTCCAAGTGGTGGCCCGGGCCTTGTCCAAGTGGTGGCCCGGGCCTTGTCCAAGTGGTGGCCCGGGCCTTGTCCAAGTGGTGGCCCGGGCCTTGTCCAAGTGGTGGCCCGGGCCTTGTCCAAGTGGTGGCCCGGGCCTTGTCCAAGTGGTGGCCCGGGCCTTGTCCAAGTGGTGGCCCGTTCCTTGTCCAAGTGGTGGCCCGGGCCTTGTCCAAGTGGTGGCCCGTTCCTTGTCCAAGTGGTGGCCCGGGCCATGTCCAAGTGGTGGCCCGGGCCATGTCCAAGTGGTGGCCCGGGCCATGTCCAAGTGGTGGCCCGGGCCATGTCCAAGTGGTGGCCCGGGCCAAGTCCAAGTGGTGGCCAGGGCCTTGTCCAAGTGGTGGCCCGGGCCATGTCCAAGTGGTGGCCCGGGCCATGTCCAAGTGGTGGCCCGGGCCATGTCCAAGTGGTGGCCCGGGCCATGTCCAAGTGGTGGCCCGGGCCATGTCCAAGTGGTGGCCCGTGCCATGTCCAAGTGGTGGCCCGGGCCATGTCCAAGTTGTGGGCTGGGCCATGTCCAAGTGGTGGCCCGGGCCATGTCCAAGTGGTGGCCCCGGCCATGTCCAAGTGGTGGCCTGGGCCTTGTCCAAGTGGTGGCCCAGGCCTTGTCCAAGTGGTAGCCCGGGCCATGTCCAAGTGGTGGCCCGGGCCTTGTCCAAGTGGTGGCCTGGGCCATGTCCAAGTGGTGGCCCGGGCCATGTCCAAGTGGTGGCCAGGGCCTTGTCCAAGTGGTGGCCCGGGCCATGTCCAAGTGGTGGCCCAGGCCATGTCCAAGTGGTGGCCCGGGCCATGTCTAAGTGGTGGCCTGGGCCATGTCCAAGTGGTGGCCCGGGCCGTGTCCAAGTGGTGGCCCGGGCCATGTCCAAGTGGTGGCCCGGGCCATGTCCAAGTGGTGTCCCGGGCCATGTCCAAGTGGTGGCCTGGGCCTTGTCCAAGTGGTGGCCTGGGCCTTGTCCAAGTTGTGGCCCGGGCCTTGTCCAAGTGGTGGCCCGGGCCTTGTCCAAGTGGTGGCCCGGGCCTTGTCCAAGTGGTGGCCCGGACCTTGTCCAAGTGGTGGCCCGGACTTTGTCCAAGTGGTGGCCCGGACTTTGTCCAAGTGGTGGCCCGGACTTTGTCCAAGTGGTGGCCCGGACTTTGTCCAAGTGGTGGCCCGGACTTTGTCCAAGTGGTGGCCCGGACTTTGTCCAAGTGGTGGCCCGGGCCTTGTCCAAGTGGTGGCCCGGGCCTTGTCCAAGTGGTGGCCCGGGCCTTGTCCAAGTGGTGGCCTGGGCCTTGTCCAAGTGGTGGCCCGGGCCTTGTCCAAGTGGTGGCCCGGGCCTTGTCCAAGTGGTGGCCCGGGCCTTGTCCAAGTGGTGGCCCAGGCCTTGTCCAAGTGGTGGCCCGGGCCTTGTCCAAGTGGTGGCCCGGGCCTTGTCCAAGTGGTGGCCCGGGCCTTGTCCAAGTGGTGGCCCGGGCCTTGTCGAAGTGGTGGCCCGGGCCTTGTCCAAGTGGTGGCTCGGGCCTTGTCCAAGTGGTGGCCCAGGACTTGTCCAAGTGGTGGCCCGGGCCTTGTCCAAGTGGTGGCCCGGGCCTTGTCCAAGTGGTGGCCCAGACCTTGTCCAAGTGGTGGCCCGGGGCTTGTCCAAGTGGTGGCCCGGGCCTTGTCCAAGTGGTGGCCCGGGCCTTGTCCAAGTGGTGGCCCGGGCCTTGTCCAAGTGGTGGCCCGGGCCTTGTCCAAGTGGTGGCCCGGACCTTGTCCAAGTGGTGGCCCGGGCCTTGTCCAAGTGGGGGCCCAGACCTTGCCCAAGTGGTGGCCCGGGCCTTGTCCAAGTGGTGGCCCGGGCCTTGTCCAAGTGGTGGGCTGGGCCTTGTCCAAGTGGTGGCCCGGGCCTTGTCCAAGTGGTGGCCTGGGCCTTGTCTAAGTGGTGGCCTGGGCCTTGTCCAAGTTGTGGCCCGGGCCTTGTCCAAGTGGTGGCCTTGGCCTTGTCCAAGTGGTGGCCCAGGCCTTGTCCAAGTGGTGGCCTGGGCCTTGTCCAAGTGGTGGCCCAGGCCTTGTCCATGTGGTGGCCCGGGCCTTGTCCAAGTGGTGGCCCGGGCCTTGTTCAAGTGGTGGCCTGGGCCTTGTCCAAGTGGTGGCCCGGGCCTTCTCCAAGTGGTGGCCCGGCCCTTGTCCAAGTGGTGGCCCGTTCCTTGTCCAAGTGGTGGCCCGGGCCTTGACCAAGTGGTGGCCCGGGCCTTGTCCAAGTGGTGGCCCGTTCCTTGTCCAAGTGGTGGCCCGGGCCTTGTCCAAGTGGTGGCCCGTTCCTTGTCCAAGTGGTGGCCCGGGCCTTGTCCAAGTGGTGGCCCGGGCCTTGTCCAAGTGGTGGCCTTGTCCAAGTGGTGGCCCGGGCCTTGTCCAAGTGGTGGCCCGGGCCTTGTCCAAGTGGTGGCCCGGGCCTTGTCCAAGTGGTGGCCCGGGCCTTGTCCAAGTGGTGGCCCGGGCCTTGTCCAAGTGGTGGCCCGGGCCTTGTCCAAGTGGTGGCCCGGGCCTTGTCCAAGTGGTGGCCCGGTCCTTGTCCAAGTGGTCGCCCGGGCCTTGTCCAAGTGGTGGCCCGGGCCTTGTCCAAGTGGTGGCCCGGGCCTTGTCCAAGTGGTGGCCCGGGCCTTGTCCAAGTGGTGGCCCGGGCCTTGTCCAAGTGGTGGCCCGGGCCTTGTCCAAGTGGTGGCCCGGGCCTTGTCAAAGTGGGGGCCCGGGCCTTGTCCAAGTGGTGGCCCGGGCCTTGTCCAAGTGGTGGCCCGGGCCTTGTCCAAGTGGTGGCCCGGGCCTTGTCCAAGTGGTGGCCCGGGCCTTGTCCAAGTGGTGGCCCGGGCCTTGTCCAAGTGGTGGCCCGGGCCATGTCCAAGTGGTGGCCCGGGCCATGTCCAAGTGGTGGCCCGGGCCTTGTCCAAGTGGTGGCCCGGGCCTTGTCCAAGTGGTGGCCCGGGCCTTGTCCAAGTGGTGGCCCGGGCCATGTCCAAGTGGTGGCCCGGGCCATGTCCAAGTGGTGGCCCCGGCCATGTCCAAGTGGTGGCCTGGGCCTTGTCCAAGTGGTGGCCCGGGCCTTGTCCAAGTGGTGGCCCGGGCCATGTCCAAGTGGTGGCCCGGGCCTTGTCCAAGTGGTGGCCTGGGCCTTGTCCAAGTGGTGGCCCGGGCCTTGTCCAAGTGGTGGCCCGGGCCTTGTCCAAGTGGTGGCCCGGGCCTTGTCCAAGTGGTGGCCCGGGCCTTGTCCAAGTGGTGGCCCGGGCCTTGTCCAAGTGGTGGCCCGGGCCTTGTCCAAGTGGTGGCCCGGGCCTTGTCCAAGTGGTGGCCCGGGCCTTGTCCAAGTGGTGGCCCGGGCCTTGTCCAAGTGGTGGCCCGGGCCTTGTCCAAGTGGTGGCCCGGGCCTTGTCCAAGTGGTGGCCCGGGCCTTGTCCAAGTGGTGGCCCGGGCCTTGTCCAAGTGGTGGCCCGGGCCATGTCCAAGTGGTGGCCCGGGCCTTGTCCAAGTGGTGGCCCGGGCCTTGTCCAAGTGGTGGCCCGGGCCTTGTCCAAGTGGTGGCCCGGGCCTTGTCCAAGTGGTGGCCCGGGCCTTGTCCAAGTGGTGGCCCGGGCCTTGTCCAAGTGGTGGCCCGGGCCTTGTCCAAGTGGTGGCCCGGGCCTTGTCCAAGTGGTGGCCCGGGCCTTGTCCAAGTGGTGGCCCGGGCCTTGTCCAAGTGGTGGCCCGGGCCTTGTCCAAGTGGTGGCCCGGGCCTTGTCCAAGTGGTGGCCCGGGCCTTGTCCAAGTGGTGGCCCGTTCCTTGTCCAAGTGGTGGCCCGGGCCATGTCCAAGTGGTGGCCCGGGCCTTGTCCAAGTGGTGGCCCGGGCCATGTCCAAGTGGTGGCCCGGGCCATGTCCAAGTGGTGGCCCGGGCCATGTCCAAGTGGTGGCCCGGGCCAAGTCCAAGTGGTGGCCAGGGCCTTGTCCAAGTGGTGGCCCGGGCCATGTCCAAGTGGTGGCCCGGGCCATGTCCAAGTGGTGGCCCGGGCCATGTCCAAGTGGTGGCCCGGGCCATGTCCAAGTGGTGGCCCGGGCCATGTCCAAGTGGTGGCCCGTGCCATGTCCAAGTGGTGGCCCGGGCCATGTCCAAGTTGTGGGCTGGGCCATGTCCAAGTGGTGGCCCGGGCCATGTCCAAGTGGTGGCCCCGGCCATGTCCAAGTGGTGGCCTGGGCCTTGTCCAAGTGGTGGCCCAGGCCTTGTCCAAGTGGTAGCCCGGGCCATGTCCAAGTGGTGGCCCGGGCCTTGTCCAAGTGGTGGCCTGGGCCATGTCCAAGTGGTGGCCCGGGCCATGTCCAAGTGGTGGCCAGGGCCTTGTCCAAGTGGTGGCCCGGGCCATGTCCAAGTGGTGGCCCAGGCCATGTCCAAGTGGTGGCCCGGGCCATGTCTAAGTGGTGGCCTGGGCCATGTCCAAGTGGTGGCCCGGGCCGTGTCCAAGTGGTGGCCCGGGCCATGTCCAAGTGGTGGCCCGGGCCATGTCCAAGTGGTGTCCCGGGCCATGTCCAAGTGGTGGCCTGGGCCTTGTCCAAGTGGTGGCCTGGGCCTTGTCCAAGTGGTGGCCCGGGCCTTGTCCAAGTGGTGGCCCGGGCCTTGTCCAAGTGGTGGCCCGGGCCTTGTCCAAGTGGTGGCCCGGGCCTTGTCCAAGTGGTGGCCCGGGCCTTGTCCAAGTGGTGGCCCGGGCCTTGTCCAAGTGGTGGCCCGGGCCTTGTCCAAGTGGTGGCCCGGGCCTTGTCCAAGTGGTGGCCCGGGCCTTGTCCAAGTGGTGGCCCGGGCCTTGTCCAAGTGGTGGCCCGGGCCTTGTCCAAGTGGTGGCCCGGGCCTTGTCCAAGTGGTGGCCCGGGCCTTGTCCAAGTGGTGGCCCGGGCCTTGTCCAAGTGGTGGCCCGGGCCTTGTCCAAGTGGTGGCCCGGGCCTTGTCCAAGTGGTGGCCCGGGCCTTGTCCAAGTGGTGGCCCGGGCCTTGTCCAAGTGGTGGCCCGGGCCTTGTCCAAGTGGTGGCCCGGGCCTTGTCCAAGTGGTGGCCCGGGCCGTGTCCACGGGGTGGGCGGGGCCTTGTCCAAGTGGTGGCCCGGGCCTTGTCCAAGTGGTGGCCCGGGCCTTGTCCAAGTGGTGGCCCGGGCCTTGTCCAAGTGGTGGCCCGGGCCTTGTCCAAGTGGTGGCCCGGGCCTTGTCCAAGTGGTGGCCCGGGCCTTGTCCAAGTGGTGGTGGCCCGGGCCTTGTCCAAGTGGTGGCCCGGGCCTTGTCCATGTGGTGGCCCGGGCCTTGTCCAAGTGGTGGCCCGGGCCTTGTCCATGTGGTGGCCCGGGCCTTGTGCATGTGGTGGCCCGGACCTTGTCCAAGTGGTGGCCCGGGCCTTGTCCAAGTGGTGGCCCGGGCCTTGTCCAAGTGGTGGCCCGGGCCTTGTCCAAGTGGTGGCCCGGGCCTTGTCCAAGTGGTGGCCCGGGCCTTGTCCAAGTGGTGGCCCGGGCCTTGTCCAAGTGGTGGCCCGGGCCTTGTCCAAGTGGTGGCCCGGGCCTTGTCCAAGTGGTGGCCCGGGCCTTGTCCAAGTGGTGGCCCGGGCCTTGTCCAAGTGGTGGCCCGGGCCTTGTCCAAGTGGTGGCCCGGGCCTTGTCCAAGGGGTGGCCCGGGCCTTGTCCAAGTGGTGGCCCGGGCCTTGTCCAAGTGGTGGCCCGGGCCTTGTCCAAGTGGTGGCCCGGGCCTTGTCCAAGTGGTGGCCCGGGTGGTGGCCTTGTCCAAGTGGTGGCCCGGGCCTTGTCCAAGTGGTGGCCCGGGCCTTGTCCAAGTGGTGGCCCGGGCCTGGTGTTGTCCAAGTGGTGGCCCGGGCCTTGTCCAAGTGGTGGCCCGTCCAAGTGGTGGCCTTGTCCAAGTGGTGGCCCGGGCCTTGTCCAAGTGGTGGCCCCTTGGTGGTGGCCCGGGCCTTGTCCAAGTGGTGGCCCGGGCCTTGTCCAAGTGGTGGCCCGGGCCTTGTCCAAGTGGTGGCCCGGGCCTTGTCCAAGTGGTGGCCCGGGCCTTGTCCAAGTGGTGGCCCGGGCCTTGTCCAAGTGGTGGCCCGGGCCTTGTCCAAGTGTTGGCCCGGGCCTTGTCCAAGTGGTGGCCCGGGCCTTGTCCAAGTGGTGGCCCGGGCCTTGTCCAAGTGGTGGCCCGGGCCTTGTCCAAGTGGTGGCCCGGGCCTTGTCCAAGTGGTGGCCCGGGCCGTGTCCAAGTGGTGGCCCGGGCCTTGTCCAAGTGGTGGCCAGGGCCTTGTCCAAGTGGTGGTCCTGGCCTTGTCCAAGTGGTGGCCCGGGCCTTGTCCAAGTGGTGGCCCGGGCCTTGTCCAAGTGGTGGCCCGGGCCTTGTCCAAGTGGTGGCCCGGGCCTTGTCCAAGTGGTGGCCCGTTCCTTGTCCAAGTGGTGGCCCGGGCCATGTCCAAGTGGTGGCCCGGGCCATGTCCAAGTGGTGGCCCGGGCCATGTCCAAGTGGTGGCCCGGGCCATGTCCAAGTGGTGGCCCGGGCCAAGTCCAAGTGGTGGCCAGGGCCTTGTCCAAGTGGTGGCCCGGGCCATGTCCAAGTGGTGGCCCGGGCCATGTCCAAGTGGTGGCCCGGGCCATGTCCAAGTGGTGGCCCGGGCCATGTCCAAGTGGTGGCCCGGGCCATGTCCAAGTGGTGGCCCGGGCCATGTCCAAGTGGTAGCCCGGGCCATGTCCAAGTTGTGGGCTGGGCCATGTCCAAGTGGTGGCCCGGGCCATGTCCAAGTGGTGGCCCCGGCCATGTCCAAGTGGTGGCCCGGGCCTTGTCCAAGTGGTGGCCCGTGCCTTGTCCAAGTGGTGGCCCGGGCCATGTCCAAGTGGTGGCCTGGGCCTTGTCCAAGTGGTGGCCTGGGCCATGTCCAAGTGGTGGCCCGGGCCATGTCCAAGCGGTGGCCAGGGCCTTGTCCAAGTGGTGGCCCGGGCCATGTCCAAGTGGTGGCCCATGCCATGTCCAAGTGGTGGCCCGGGCCATGTCCAAGTGGTTGCCCGGGCCTTGTCCAAGTGGTGGCCCGGGCCTTGTCCAAGTGGTGGCCCGGGCCATGTCCAAGTGGTGGCCCGGGCCATGTCCAAGTGGTGGCCCGGGCCATGTCCAAGTGGTGGCCCGGGCCTTGTCCAAGTGGTGGCCCGGGCCTTGTCCAAGTGGTGGCCCGGGCCTTGTCCAAGTGGTGGCCCGGGCCTTGTCCAAGTGGTGGCCCGGGCCTTGTCCAAGTGGTGGCCCGGGCCTTGTCCAAGTTGTGGCCCGGGCCTTGTCCAAGTGGTGGCCCGGGCCTTGTCCAAGTGGTGGCCCGGGCCTCGTCCAAGTGGTGGCCCGGGCCTTGTCCAAGTGGTGGCCCGGGCCTTGTCCAAGTGGTGGCCCGGGCCTTGTCCAAGTGGTGGCCCGGGCCTTGTCCAAGTGGTGGCCCAGGCCTTGTCCAAGTGGTGGCCCGGGCCTTGTCCAAGTGGTGGCCCGGGCCTTGTCCAAGTGGTGGCCCGGGCCTTGTCCAAGTGGTGGCCCGGGCCTTGTCCAAGTGGTGGCCCTGGCCTTGTCCAAGTGGTGGCCCGGGCCTTGTCCAAGTGGTGGCCCGGGCCTTGTCCAAGTGGTGGCCCGGGCCTTGTCCAAGTGGTGGCCCGGGCCTTGTCCAAGTGGTGGCCCGGGCCTTGTCCAAGTGGTGGCCCGGGCCTTGTCCAAGTGGTGGCCCGGGCCTTGTCCAAGTGGTGGCCCGGGCCTTGTCCAAGTGGTGGCCCGGGCCATGTCCAAGTGGTGGCCCGGGCCATGTCCAAGTGGTGGCCCGGGCCATGTCCAAGTGGTGGCCCGGGCCTTGTCCAAGTGGTGGCCCGGGCCAAGTCCAAGTGGTGGCCCGGGCCTTGTCCAAGTGGTGGCCCGGGCCATGTCCAAGTGGTGGCCCGGGCCATGTCCAAGTGGTGGCCCGGGCCATGTCCAAGTGGTGGCCCGGGCCATGTCCAAGTGGTGGCCCGGGCCATGTCCAAGTGGTGGCCCGTGCCATGTCCAAGTGGTGGCCCGGGCCATGTCCAAGTGGTGGCCCGGGCCATGTCCAAGTGGTGGCCCGGGCCATGTCCAAGTGGTGGCCCCGGCCATGTCCAAGTGGTGGCCTGGGCCTTGTCCAAGTGGTGGCCCAGGCCTTGTCCAAGTGGTGGCCCGGGCCTTGTCCAAGTGGTGGCCCGTGCCTTGTCCAAGTGGTGGCCCGGCCATGTCCAAGTGGTGGCCCAGGCCTTGTCCAAGTGGTGGCCCGGCCTAGTCTAAGTGGTGGCCCGGGCCTTGTCCAAGTGGTGGCCCGGGCCATGTCCAAGTGGTTTCCTGGCCTTGTCCAAGTGGTGGCCCGGGCCTTGTCCAAGTGGTGGCCCGGGCCTTGTCCAAGTGGTGGCCCGGGCCTTGTCCAAGTGGTGGCCCGGGCCTTGTCCAAGTGGTGGCCCGGGCCTTGTCGAAGTGGTGGCCCGGGCCTTGTCCCGGTGGTGGCCCGGGCCTTGTCGAAGTGGTGGCCCGGGCCTTGTCCAAGTGGTGGCCCGGGCCTTGTCCAAGTGGTTGCCCGGGCCTTGTCCAAGTGGTGGCCCGGGCCTTGTCCAAGTGGTGGCCCGGGCCTTGTCCAAGTGGTGGCCCGGGCCTTGTCCAAGTGGTGGCCCGGGCCTTGTCCAAGTGGTGGCCCGGGCCTTGTCCAAGTGGTGGCCCGGGCCTTGTCCAAGTGGTGGCCCGGGCCTTGTCCAAGTGGTGGCCCGGGCCTTGTCGAAGTGGTGGCCCATTCCTTTTCCAAGTGGTGGCCCGGGCCTTGTCCAAGTGGTGGCCCGGGCCTTGTCCAAGTGGTGGCCCGGGCCTTGTCCAAGTGGTGGCCCGGGCCTTGTCCAAGTGGTGGCCCGGGCCTTGTCCAAGTGGTGGCCCGGGCCTTGTCCAAGTGGTGGCCCGGGCCTTGTCCAAGTGGTGGCCCGGGCCTTGTCCAAGTGGTGGCCCGGGCCTTGTCCAAGTGGTGGCCCGGGCCTTGTCCAAGTGGTGGCCCGGGCCTTGTCCAAGTGGTGGCCCGGGCCTTGTCCAAGTGGTGGCCCGGGCCTTGTCCAAGTGGTGGCCCGGGCCATGTCCAAGTGGTGGCCCGGGCCTTGTCCAAGTGGTGGCCCGGGCCATGTCCAAGTGGTGGCCCGGGCCATGTCCAAGTGGTGGCCCGGGCCATGTCCAAGTGGTGGCCCGGGCCATGTCCAAGTGGTGGCCCGGGCCTTGTCCAAGTGGTGGCCCGGGCCTTGTCCAAGTGGTGGCCCGGGCCATGTCCAAGTGGTGGCCCGGGCCTTGTCCAAGTGGTGGCCCGGGCCTTGTCCAAGTGGTGGCCCGGGCCTTGTCCAAGTGGTGGCCCGGGCCAAGTCCAAGTGGTGGCCCGGGCCTTGTCCAAGTGGTGGCCCGGGCCATGTCCAAGTGGTGGCCCGGGCCTTGTCCAAGTGGTGGCCCGGGCCTTGTCCAAGTGGTGGCCCGGGCCATGTCCAAGTGGTGGCCCGGGCCTTGTCCAAGTGGTGGCCCGGGCCATGTCCAAGTGGTGGCCCGGGCCATGTCCAAGTGGTGGCCCGGGCCATGTCCAAGTGGTGGCCCGGGCCATGTCCAAGTGGTGGCCCGGGCCATGTCCAAGTGGTGGCCCGGGCCATGTCCAAGTGGTGGCCCGGGCCATGTCCAAGTGGTGGCCCGGGCCTTGTCCAAGTGGTGGCCCGGGCCTTGTCCAAGTGGTGGCCCGGGCCTTGTCCAAGTGGTGGCCCGGGCCTTGTCCAAGTGGTGGCCCGGGCCTTGTCCAAGTGGTGGCCCGGGCCTTGTCCAAGTGGTGGCCCGGGTCTTGTCCAAGTGGTGGCCCGGGCCTTGTCCAAGTGGTGGCCCGGGCCTTGTCCAAGTGGTGGCCCGGGCCTTGTCCAAGTGGTGGCCCGGGCCTTGTCCAAGTGGTGGCCCGGGCCTTGTCGAAGTGGTGGCCCGGGCCTTGTCCAACTGGTGGCCCGGGCCTTGTCCAAGTGGTGGCCCGGGCCTTGTCCAAGTGGTGGCCCGGGCCTTGTCCAAGTGGTGGCCCGGGCCTTGTCCACGTGGTGGCCCGGGCCTTGTCCAAGTGGTGGCCCGGGCCTTGTCCAAGTGGTGGCCCGGGCCTTGTCCAAGTGGTGGCCCGGGCCTTGTCCAAGTGGTGGCCCGGGCCTTGTCCAAGTGGTGGCCCGGGCCTTGTCCAAGTGGTGGCCCGGGCCTGGTGCACGTGGGGGCCCGGGCCTTGTCCAAGTGGTGGCCCGGGCCTTGTCCAAGTGGTGGCCCGGGCCTTGTCCAAGTGGTGGCCCGGGCCTTGTCCAAGTGGTGGCCCGGGCCTTGTCCAAGTGGTGGCCCGGGCCTTGTCCAAGTGGTGGCCCGGGCCTTGTCCAAGTGGTGGCCCGGGCCTTGTCCAAATGGTGGCCCGGGCCTTGTCCAAGTGGTGGCCCGGGCCTTGTCCAAGTGGTGGCCCGGGCCTTGTCCAAGTGGTGGCCCGGGCCTTGTCCAAGTGGTGGCCCGGGCCTTGTCCAAGTGGTGGCCCGGGCCTTGTCCAAGTGGTGGCCCGGGCCTTGTCCAAGTGGTGGCCAGGGCCTTGTCCAAGTGGTGGCCCGGGCCTTGTCCAAGTGGTGGCCCGGGCCTTGTCCAAGTGGTGGCCCGTGCCTTGTCCAAGTGGTGGCCCGGGCCTTGTCCAAGTGGTGGCCCGGGCCTTGTCCAAGTGGTGGCCCGGGCCTTGTCCAAGTGGTGGCCCGGGCCTTGTCCAAGTGGTGGCCTGGGCCTTGTCCAAGTGGTGGCCCGGGCCTTGTCCAAGTGGTGGCCCGGGCCTTGTCCAAGTGGTGGCCCGGGCCTTGTCCAAGTGGTGGCCCGGGCCTTGTCCAAGTGGTGGCCCGGGCCTTGTCCAAGTGGTGGCCCGGGCCTTGTCCAAGTGGTGGCCCGGGCCTTGTCCAAGTGGTGGCCCGGGCCTAGTCCAAGTGGTGGCCCGGGCCTTGTCCAAGTGGTGGCCCGGGCCTTGTCCAAGTGGTGGCCCGGGCCTTCTCCAAGTGGTGGCCCGGGCCTTGTCCAAGTGGTGGCCCGGGCCTTGTCCAAGTGGTGGCCCGGGCCTTGTCCAAGTGGTGGCCCGGGCCTTGTCCAAGTGGTGGCCCGGGCCTTGTCCAAGTGGTGGCCCGGGCCTTGTCCAAGTGGTGGCCCGGGCCTTGTCCAAGTGGTGGCCCGGGCCTTGTCCAAGTGGTGGCCCGGGCCTTGTCCAAGTGGTGGCCCGGGCCTTGTCCAAGTGGTGGCCTGGGCCTTGTCCAAGTGGTGGCCCGGGCCTTGTCCAAGTGGTGGCCCGGGCCTTGTCCAAGTGGTGGCCCGGGCCTTGTCCAAGTGGTGGCCCAGGCCTTGTCCAAGTGGTGGCCCGGGCCTTGTCCAAGTGGTGGCCCGGGCCTTGTCCAAGTGGTGGCCCGGGCCTTGTCCAAGTGGTGGCCCGGGCCTTGTCCAAGTGGTGGCCCGGGCCTTGTCCAAGTGGTGGCCCGGGCCTTGTCCAAGTGGTGGCCCGGGCCTTGTCCAAGTGGTGGCCCGGGCCTTGTCCAAGTGGTGGCCCGGGCCTTGTCCAAGTGGTGGCCCGGGCCTTGTCCAAGTGGTGGCCCGGGCCTTGTCCAAGTGGTGGCCCGGGCCTTGTCCAAGTGGTGGCCCGGGCCTTGTCCAAGTGGTGGCCCGGGCCTTGTCCAAGTGGTGGCCCGGGCCTTGTCCAAGTGGTGGCCCGGGCCTTGTCCAAGTGGTGGCCCGGGCCTTGTCCAAGTGGTGGCCCGGGCCTTGTCCAAGTGGTGGCCCGGGCCTTGTCCAAGTGGTGGCCCGGGCCTTGTCCAAGTGGTGGCCCGGGCCTTGTCCAAGTGGTGGCCCGGGCCTTGTCCAAGTGGTGGCCCGGGCCTTGTCCAAGTGGTGGCCCGGGCCTTGTCCAAGTGGTGGCCCGGGCCTTGTCCAAGTGGTGGCCCGGGCCTTGTCCAAGTGGTGGCCCGGGCCATGTCCAAGTGGTGGCCCGGGCCATGTCCAAGTGGTGGCCCGGGCCATGTCCAAGTGGTGGCCCGGGCCATGTCCAAGTGGTGGCCCGGGCCATGTCCAAGTGGTGGCCCGGGCCATGTCCAAGTGGTGGCCCGGGCCATGTCCAAGTGGTGGCCCGGGCCATGTCCAAGTGGTGGCCCGGGCCATGTCCAAGTGGTGGCCCGGGCCATGTCCAAGTGGTGGCCCGGGCCATGTCCAAGTGGTGGCCCGGGCCATGTCCAAGTGGTGGCCCGGGCCATGTCCAAGTGGTGGCCCGGGCCATGTCCAAGTGGTGGCCCGGGCCATGTCCAAGTGGTGGCCCGGGCCATGTCCAAGTGGTGGCCCGGGCCATGTCCAAGTGGTGGCCCGGGCCATGTCCAAGTGGTGGCCCGGGCCATGTCCAAGTGGTGGCCCGGGCCATGTCCAAGTGGTGGCCCGGGCCATGTCCAAGTGGTGGCCCGGGCCATGTCCAAGTGGTGGCCCGGGCCATGTCCAAGTGGTGGCCCGGGCCATGTCCAAGTGGTGGCCCGGGCCTTGTCCAAGTGGTGGCCCGGGCCATGTCCAAGTGGTGGCCCGGGCCTTGTCCAAGTGGTGGCCCGGGCCATGTCCAAGTGGTGGCCCGGGCCATGTCCAAGTGGTGGCCCGGGCCATGTCCAAGTGGTGGCCCGGGCCTTGTCCAAGTGGTGGCCCGGGCCTTGTCCAAGTGGTGGCCCGGGCCTTGTCCAAGTGGTGGCCCGGGCCTTGTCCAAGTGGTGGCCCGGGCCTTGTCCAAGTGGTGGCCCGGGCCTTGTCCAAGTGGTGGCCCGGGCCTTGTCCAAGTGGTGGCCCGGGCCTTGTCCAAGTGGTGGCCCGGGCCTTGTCCAAGTGGTGGCCCGGGCCTTGTCCAAGTGGTGGCCCGGGCCTTGTCCAAGTGGTGGCCCGGGCCTTGTCCAAGTGGTGGCCCGGGCCTTGTCCAAGTGGTGGCCCGGGCCTTGTCCAAGGCCTTGTCCAAGTGGTGGCCCGGGCCTTGTCCAAGTGGTGGCCCGGGCCTGTCCAAGTGGTGGCCCGGGCCTTGTCCAAGTGGTGGCCCGGGCCTTGTCCAAGTGGTGGCCCGGGCCATCCAAGTGGTGGCCCGGGCCTTGTCCAAGTGGTGGCCCGGGCCTTGTCCAAGTGGTGGCCCGGGCCTTGTCCAAGTGGTGGCCCGGGCCTTGTCCAAGTGGTGGCCCGGGCCTGTCCAAGTGGTGGCCAAAGTGGTGGCCCGGGCCAGTCCAAGTGGTGGCCCGGGCCTTGTCCAAGTGGTAGCCCGGGCCTTGTCCAAGTGGTGGCCCGGGCCTTGTCCAAGTGGTGGCCCGGGCCTTGTCCAAGTGGTGGCCCGGGCCTTGTCCAAGTGGTGGCCCGGGCCTTGTCCAAGTGGTGGCCCGGGCCTTGGCCAAGTGGTGGGCCGGGCCTTGTCCAAGTGGTGGCCCGGGCCTTGTCCAAGTGGTGGCCCGGGCCTTGTCCAAGTGGTGGCCCGGGCCTTGTCCAAGTGGTGGCCCGGGCCTTGTCCAAGTGGTGGCCCGGGCCTTGTCCAAGTGGTGGCCCGGGCCTTGTCCAAGTGGTGGCCCGGGCCTTGTCCAAGTGGTGGCCCGGGCCTTGTCCAAGTGGTGGCCCGGGCCTTGTCCAAGTGGTGGCCCGGGCCTTGTCCAAGTGGTGGCCCGGGCCTTGTCCAAGTGGTGGCCCGGGCCTTGTCCAAGTGGTGGCCCGGGCCTTGTCCAAGTGGTGGCCCGGGCCTTGTCCAAGTGGTGGCCCGGACCTTGTCCAAGTGGTGGCCCGGGCCTTGTCCAAGTGGTGGCCCGGGCCTTGTCCAAGTGGTGGCCCGGGCCTTGTCCAAGTGGTGGCCCGGACCTTGTCCAAGTGGTGGCCCGGGCCTTGTCCAAGTGGTGGCCCGGACCTTGCCCAAGTGGTGGCCCGGGCCTTGTCCAAGTGGTGGGCCGGGCCTTGTCCAAGTGGTGGCCCGGGCCTTCTCCAAGTGGTGGCCCGGGCCTTGTCAAAGTGGTGGCCCGGGCCTTGTCCAAGTGGTGGCCCGGTCCTTGTCCAAGTGGTGGCCCGGGCCTTGTCCAAGTGGTGGCCCGGGCCTTGTCCAAGTGGTGGCCCGGGCCTTGTCCAAGTGGTGGCCCGGGCCTTGTCCAAGTGGTGGCCCGGGCCTTGTCCAAGTGGTGGCCCGGGCCTTGTCCTAGGGGTGGCCCGGGCCTTGTCCAAGTGGTGGCCCGGGCCTTGTCCAAGTGGTGGCCCGGGCCTTGTCCAAGTGGTGGCCCGGGCCTTGTCCAAGTGGTGGCCCGGGCCTTGTCCAAGTGGTGGCCCGGGCCTTGTCCAAGTGGTGGCCCGGGCCTTGTCCAAGTGGTGGCCCGGGCCTTGTCCAAGTGGTGGCCCGGGCCTTGTCCAAGTGGTGGCCCGGGCCTTGTCCAAGTGGTGGCCCGGGCCTTGTCCAAGTGGTGGCCCGGGCCTTGTCCAAGTGGTGGCCTGGGCCTTGTCCAAGTGGTGGCCCGGGCCTTGTCCAAGTGGTGGCCCGGGCCTTGTCCAAGTGGTGGCCCGGGCCTTGTCCAAGTGGTGGCCCGGGCCTTGTCCAAGTGGTGGCCCGGGCCTTGTCCAAGTGGTGGCCCGGGCCTTGTCCAAGTGGTGGCCCGTTCCTTGTCCAAGTGGTGGCCCGGGCCTTGTCCAAGTGGTGGCCCGGGCCTTGTCCAAGTGGTGGCCCGGGCCTTGTCCAAGTGGTGGCCCGGGGCTTGTCCAAGTGGTGGCCCGGGCCTTGTCCAAGTGGTGGCCCGGGCCTTGTCCAAGTGGTGGCCCGGGCCTTGTCCAAGTGGTGGCCCGGGCCTTGTCCAAGTGGTGGCCCGGGCCTTGTCCAAGTGGTGGCCCGGGCCTTGTCCAAGTGGTGGCCCGGGCCTTGTCCAAGTGGTGGCCCGGGCCATGTCCAAGTGGTGGCCCGGGCCTTGTCCAAGTGGTGGCCTGGGCCTTGTCCAAGTGGTGGCCCGGGCCATGTCCAAGTGGTGGCCCGGGCCTTGTCCAAGTGGTGGCCCGGGCCATGTCCAAGTGGTGGCCCGGGCCATGTCCAAGTGGTGGCCCGGGCCTTGTCCAAGTGGTGGCCCGGGCCATGTCCAAGTGGTGGCCCGGGCCTTGTCCAAGTGGTGGCCCGGGCCATGTCCAAGTGGTGGCCCGGGCCATATCCAAGTGGTGGCCCGGGCCATGTCCAAGTGGTGGCCCGGGCCATGTCCAAGTGGTGGCCCGGGCCATGTCCAAGTGGTGGCCCGGGCCATGTCCAAGTGGTGGCCCGGGCCATGTCCAAGTGGTGGCCCGGGCCATGTCCAAGTGGTGGCCCGGGCCATGTCCAAGTGGTGGCCCGGGCCATGTCCAAGTGGTGGCCCGGGCCATGTCCAAGTGGTGGCCCGGGCCTTGTCCAAGTGGTGGCCCGGGCCTTGTCCAAGTGGTGGCCCGGGCCTTGTCCAAGTGGTGGCCCGGGCCATTTCCAAGTGGTGGCCCGGGCCTTGTCCAAGTGGTGGCCCGGGCCTTGTCCAAGTGGTGGCCCGGGCCTTGTCCAAGTGGTGGCCCGGGCCATGTCCAAGTGGTGGCCCGGGCCTTGTCCAAGTGGTGGCCCGGGCCTTGTCCAAGTGGTGGCCCGGGCCTTGTCCAAGTGGTGGCCCGGGCCTTGTCCAAGTGGTGGCCCGGGCCTTGTCCAAGTGGTGGCCCGGGCCTTGTCCAAGTGGTGGCCCAGGCCTTGTCCAAGTGGTGGCCCGGGCCTTGTCCAAGTGGTGGCCCGGGCCTTGTCCAAGTGGTGGCCCGGGCCTTGTCCAAGTGGTGGCCCGGGCCTTGTCCAAGTGGTGGCCCGGGCCTTGTCCAAGTGGTGGCCCGGGCCTTGTCCAAGTGGTGGCCCGGGCCTTGTCCAAGTGGTGGCCCGGGCCTTGTCCAAGTGGTGGCCCGGGCCTTGTCCAAGTGGTGGCCCGGGCCTTGTCCAAGTGGTGGCCCGTTCCTTGTCCAAGTGGTGGCCCGGGCCTTGTCCAAGTGGTGGCCCGGGCCTTGTCCAAGTGGTGGCCCGGGCCTTGTCCAAGTGGTGGCCCGGGCCTTGTCCAAGTGGTGGCCCGGGCCTTGTCCAAGTGGTGGCCCGGGCCTTGTCCAAGTGGTGGCCCGGGCCTTGTCCAAGTGGTGGCCCGGGCCTTGTCGAAGTGGTGGCCCAGGCCTTGTCCAAGTGGTGGCTCGGGCCTTGTCCAAGTGGTGGCCCGGGCCTTGTCCTAGTGGTGGCCCGGGCCTTGTCCAAGTGGTTGCGCGGGCCTTGTCCAAGTGGTGGCCCGGGCCTTGTCCAAGTGGTGGCCCGGGCCTTGTCCAAGTGGTGGCCCGGGGCTTGTCCAAGTGGTGGCCCGGGCCTTGTCCAAGTGGTGGCCCGGGCCTTGTCCAAGTTGTGGCCTGTTCCTTGTCCAAGTGGTGGCCCAGGCCTTGTCCAAGTGGTGGCCCGGGCCTTGTCCAAGTGGTGGCCCGTTCCTTGTCCAAGTGGTGGCCCGGGCCTTGTTAAAGTGGTGGCCCATTCCTTGTCCAAGTGGTGGCCCGGGCCTTGTCCAAGTGGTGGCCCGGGCCTTGTCCAAGTGGTGGCCAGGGCCTTGTCCAAGTGGTGGCCTGGGCCTTGTCCAAGTGGTGGCCCGGGCCTTGTCCAAGTGGTGGCCCGAGCCTTGTCCAAGTGGTGGCCCGTTCCTTGCCAAGTGGTGGCCCGGGCCTTGTCCAAGTGGTGGCCCGTTCCTTGTCTAAGTGGTGGCCCGGGCCTTGTTAAAGTGGTGGCCCGTTCCTTGTCCAAGTGGTGGCCCGGGCCTTGTCCAAGTGGTGGCCAGGGCCTTGTCCAAGTGGTGGCCCGGGCCTTGTCCAAGTGGTGGCCCGGGCCTTGTCCAAGTGGTGGCCCGGGCCTTGTCCAAGTGGTGACCTGGGCCTTGTCCAAGTGGTGGCCCGGGCTTTGTCCAAGTGGTGGCCCGGGCTTTGTCCAAGTGGTGGCCCGGCCTTGTCCAAGTGGTGGCCCGAGCCTTGTCCAAGTGGTGGCCCGGGCCTTGTCCAAGTGGTGGCCCAGGCCTTGTCCAAGTGGTGGCCCGGGCCTTGTCCAAGTGGTGGCCCGGGCCTTGTCCAAGTGGTGGCCCGGGCCTTGTCCAAGTGGTGGCCCGGGCCTTGTCGAAGTGGTGGCCCGGTCCTTGTCCAAATGGTGGCCCGGGCCTTGTCCAAGTGGTGGCCCGGGCCTTGTCCAAGTGGTGGCCCGGGCCTTGTCGAAGTGGTGGCCCAGGCCTTGTCCAAGTGGTGGCTCGGGCCTTGTCCAAGTGGTGGCCCGGGCCTTGTCCAAGTGGTGGCCCGGGCCTTGTCCAAGTGGTGGCCCGGGCCTTGTCCAAGTGGTGGCATGGGCCTTGTCCAAGTGGTGGCCCGGGCCTTGTCCAAGTGGTGGCCCGGGGCTTGTCCAAGTGGTGGCCCGGGCCTTGTCCAAGTGGTGGCCCGGGCCTTGTCCAAGTGGTGGCCCGTTCCTTGTCCAAGTGGTGGCCCGGGCCTTGTCCAAGTTGTGGCCTGTTCCTTGTCCAAGTGGTGGCCCAGGCCTTGCCCAAGTGGTGGCGGGGGCCTTGTCCAAGTGGTGGCCCGTTCCTTGTCGAAGTGGTGGCCCGGGCCTTGTTAAAGTGGTGGCCCATTCCTTGTCCAAGTGGTGGCCCGGGCCTTGTCCAAGTGGTGGCCCGGGCCTTGTCCAAGTGGTGGCCCGGGCCTTGTCCAAGTGGTGGCCCGGGCCTTGTCCAAGTGGTGGCCCGGGCCTTGTCCAAGTGGTGGCCCGAGCCTTGTCCAAGTGGTGGCCCGTTCCTTGTCCAAGTGGTGGCCCGGGCCTTGTCCAAGTGGTGGCCCGTTCCTTGTCCAAGTGGTGGCCCGGGCCTTGTTAAAGTGGTAGCCCGTTCCTTGTCCAAGTGGTGGCCCGGGCCTTGTCCAAGTGGTGGCCAGGGCCTTGTCCAAGTGGTGGCCCGGGCCTTGTCCAAGTGGTGGCCCGGGCCTTGTCCAAGTGGTGGCCTGGGCCTTGTCCAAGTGGTGGCCCGGGCCTTGTCCAAGTGGTGGCCCGGGCCTTGTCCAAGTGGTGGCCCGGACCTTGTCCAAGTGGTGGCCCGGGCCTTGTCCAAGTGGTGGCCCGGGCCTTGTCCAAGTGGTGGCCCAGGCCTTGTCCAAGTGGTGGCCCGGGCCTTGTCCAAGTGGTGGCCCGGGCCTTGTCCAAGTGGTGGCCCGGGCCTTGTCCAAGTGGTGGCCCGGGCCTTGTCGAAGTGGTGGCCCGGTCCTTGTCCAAATGGTGGCCCGGGCCTTGTCCAAGTGGTGGCCCGGGCCTTGTCCAAGTGGTGGCCCGGGCCTTGTCGAAGTGGTGGCCCAGGCCTTTTCCAAGTGGTGGCTCGGGCCTTGTCCAAGTGGTGGCCCGGGCCTTGTCCAAGTGGTGGCCCGGGCCTTGTCCAAGTGGTGGCCCGGGCCTTGTCCAAGTGGTGGCATGGGCCTTGTCCAAGTGGTGGCCCGGGCCTTGTCCAAGTGGTGGCCCGGGGCTTGTCCAAGTGGTGGCCCGGGCCTTGTCCAAGTGGTGGCCCGGGCCTTGTCCAAGTGGTGGCCCGTTCCTT
The DNA here is from genome assembly GCF_038502225.1 of Cherax quadricarinatus. Lineage (NCBI taxonomy): Eukaryota > Metazoa > Arthropoda > Malacostraca > Decapoda > Parastacidae > Cherax > Cherax quadricarinatus. Next base: position 143,580 of record NW_027195518.1, on the reverse strand, counting down.
GTCCAAGTGGTGGCCCGGGCCTTGTCCAAGTGGTGGCCCGGGCCTTGTCCAAGTGGTGGCCCGTTCCTTGTCCAAGTGGTGGCCCGGGCCTTGTTAAAGTGGTGGCCCATTCCTTGTCCAAGTGGTGGCCCGGGCCTTGTCCAAGTTGTGGCCCGGGCCTTGTCCAAGTGGTGGCCCGGGCCTTGTACAAGTGGTGGCCCGGGCCTTGTCCAAGTGGTGGCCCGGGCCTTGTCCAAGTGGTGGCCCGAGCCTTGTCCAAGTGGTGGCCCGTTCCTTGTCCAAGTGGTGGCCCGGGCCTTGTCCAAGTGGTGGCCCGTTCCTTGTCCAAGTGGTGGCCCAGGCCTTGTCCAAGTGGTGGCCCGTTCCTTGTCCAAGTGGTGGCCTGGGCCTTGTCCAAGTGGTGGCCCGTTCCTTGTCCAAGTGGTGGCCCGGGCCTTGTCCAAGTGGTGGCCCGTTCCTTGTCCAAGTGGTGGCCCAGGCCTTGTCCAAGTGGTGGCCCGGGCCTTGTCCAAGTGGTGGCCCGGGCCTTGTCCAAGTGGTGGCCAGGGCCTTGTCCAAGCGGTGGCCCGGGCCTTGTCCAAGTGGTGGCCGGGGCCTTGTCCAAGTGGTGGCCCAGGCCTTGCCCAAGTGGTGGCCCAGGCCTTGTCCAAGTGGTGGCCTGGCCTTGTCCAAGTGGTGGCAAGGGCCTTGTCCAAATGGTGGCCCGGGCCTTGTCCAAGTGGTTGCCCGGGCCTTTTCCAAGTGGTGGCCCGGGCCTTTTCCAAGTGGTGGCCTGGGCCTTGTCCAAGTGGTGGCCCGGGCCTTGTCCAAGTGGTGGCCAAGGCCTTGTCCAAGTGGTGGCCCGGGCCTTGTCCAAGTGGTGGCCCGGGCCTTGTCCAAGTGGTGGCCCGGGCCTTGTCCAAGTGGTGGCCCGGGCCTTGTGCAAGTGGTGGCCCAGGCCTTTTCCAAGTGGTGGCCTTGGCCTTGTCCAAGTGGTGGCCCATTCCTTGTCCAAGTGGTGGCCCGGGCCTTGTCCAAGTGGTGGCCCGGGCCTTGTCCAAGTGGTTGCCCGGGCCTTTTCCAAGTGGTGGCCCGGGCCTTTTCCAAGTGGTGGCCTGGGCCTTGTCCAAGTGGTGGCCCGGGCCTTGTCCAAGTGGTGGCCCGGGCCTTGTCCAAGTGGTGGCCTGTTCCTTGTCCAAGTGGTGGCCCGGGCCTTGTCCAAGTGGTGGCCCGTTCCTTGTCCAAGTGGTGGCCCGGGCCTTGTCCAAGTGGTGGCCCGTTCCTTGTCCAAGTGGTGGCCTGGGCCTTGTCCAAGTGGTGGCCCGTTCCTTGTCCAAGTGGTGGCCCGGGCCTTGTCCAAGTGGTGGCCCGTTCCTTGTCCAAGTGGTGGCCCGGGCCTTGTCCAAGTGGTGGCCCGTTCCTTGTCCAAGTGGTGGCCTGGGCCTTGTCCAAGTGGTGGCCCGTTCCTTGTCCAAGTGGTGGCCCGGGCCTTGTCCAAGTGGTGGCCCGTTCCTTGTCCAAGTGGTGGCCCCAGGCCTTGTCCAAGTGGTGGCCCGGGCCTTGTCCAAGTGGTGGCCCGGGCCTTGTCCAAGTGGTGGCCAGGGCCTTGTCCAAGCGGTGGCCCGGGCCTTGTCCAAGTGGTGGCCGGGGCCTTGTCCAAGTGGTGGCCCGGGCCTTGCCCAAGTGGTGGCCCGGGCCTTGTCCAAGTGGTGGCCTGGCCTTGTCCAAGTGGTGGCAAGGGCCTTGTCCAAGTGGTGGCCCGGGCCTTGTCCAAGTGGTTGCCCGGGCCTTTTCCAAGTGGTGGCACGGGCCTTTTCCAAGTGGTGGCCTGGGCCTTGTCCAAGTGGTGGCCCGGGCCTTGTCCAAGTGGTGGCCAAGGCCTTGTCCAAGTGGTGGCCCGGGCCTTGTCCAAGTGGTTGCCCGGGCCTTGTCCAAGTGGTGGCCCGGGCCTTGCCCAAGTGGTGGCCCGGGCCTTGTGCAAGTGGTGGCCCAGGCCTTTTCCAAGTGGTGGCCTGGGCCTTGTCCAAGTGGTGGCCCGGGCCTTTTCCAAGTGGTGGCCCGTGCCTTGTCCAAGTGGTGGCCCGTGCCTTGTCCAAGTGGTGGCCCGGGCTTGGCTCCCTGTCTTGGGAGTGTCTGAGACCTATGTCTGCCAAGGGAGGAGGTACAAGTACCCCCTCATCTTTGGGACCAACTGCCCAAGGCCTAGCCACATTCCCCGCCCTCACGGGGCTCGTAGGGAGAAGCTAGGCCTCTCTGGTCTGCCATCCCCACCACAAGGGGATAATGGGAATGACAGTCTTGTGAGCTGCAAGCTTTGGCTCAGGCACCTACCCTACCCTACATGGGCTGGGCATGGTGTCGATGTCTATGGCTCATGCACCTACCCTACCCTAGAAGGGCTGGGCATGGTGTCGATGTCTATGGCTCAGCCACCTACCCTGCCCTAGAAAGGCTGGGCATGGTGTAGATGTCTCTGGCTCAGGCACCTACACTACCCTAGACGGGCTGGACATGGTGTCGATGCCTCTGGCTCTGGCGACTACCCTACCCTAAAAGGGCTGGGCATGGTGTCGATATCTCTGGCTCAGGCACCTACCCTACCCTAGAAGGGCTGGGCATGGTGTCGATGTCTCTGGCTCAGGCACCTACCCTACACTAGAAGGGCTGGGCATGGTGTCGATGTCTCTGGCTCAGGCACCTACCCTACCCTAGAAGGGCTGGGCATGGTGTCGATGTCTCTGGCTCAGGCACCTACCCTACCCTAGAAGGGCTGGGCATGGTGTCGAAGTCTCTGGCTCAGGCACCTACCCTACCCTAGAAGGGCTGGGCATGGTGTCGATGTCTCTGGCTCAGGCACCTAACCTACCCTAGAAGGGCTGGACATGGTGTCGATGTCTCTTACTCAGCCTCCTACCCTACCCTAGAAGGGCTGGGTATGGTGTCGATGTCTCTGGCTCAAGCATCTACCCTACCCTAGAAAGGCTGGGCATGGTGTCGATGTCTCTGCCTCAGGCACCTACCCTACCCTAGAAGGGCTGGGCATGGTGTCGATGTCTCTGACTCAGGCACCTACCCTACCCTAGAAGGGCTGGGCATGGTGTCGATGTCTCTGGCTCAGGCACATACCCTACCCTAGAAGGGCTGGGCATGGTGTCGATGTCTCTAAGCTATGGTACCTGCCCTACCGTAGAATGGCTGGGCATGGTGTCGATGTCTCTCGCTCTGGCACCTACCCTACCCTAGAAGGGCTGGGCATGGTGTCGATGTCTCTGGCTCAGGCACCTACCCTACCCTAGAAGGGCTGGGCATGGTGTCGATGTCTCTGGCTCAGGCACCTACCCTACCCTAGAAGGGCTGGGCATGGTGTCGATGTCTCTGACTCAGGCACCTACCCTACCCTAGAAGGGCTGGGCATGGTGTCGATGTCTCTGGCTCAGGCACATACCCTACCCTAGAAGGGCTGGGCATGGTGTCGATGTCTCTAAGCTATGGTACCTGCCCTACCGTAGAATGGCTGGGCATGGTGTCGATGTCTCTCGCTCTGGCACCTACCCTACCCTTGAAGTGCTGGGCATGGTGTCGATGTCTATGGCTCAGGCACCTACCCTACCCTAGAAGGGCTGGGCATGGTGTCGATGTCTCTGACTCAGGCACCTACCCTACCCTAGAAGGGCTGGGCATGGTGTCGATGTCTCTGGCTCAGGCACCTACCCTACCCTAGAAGGGCTGGACATGGTGTCGATGTCTCTGGGTCAGGCACCTACCCTACCCTAGAAGGGCTGGGCATGGTGTCGATGTCTCTGGCTCAGGCACCTACCCTACCCTAGAAGGGCTGGGCATGGTGTCAATGTCTCTGACTCAGGCTCCTACCGTACCCTAGAAGGGCTGGGCATTGTGTCGATGTCTCTGGCTCAAGCATCTACCCTACCCTTGAAGGGCTGGACATGGTGTCGATGTCTCCGACTCAGGCACCTACCCTACCCTAGAAGGGCTGGGCATGGTGTCGATGTCTCTGGCTCAGGCACCTACCCTACCCTAGAAGGGCTGGGCATAGTGTCGATGTATCTGGCTCAGGCACCTACCCTACCCTAGAAGGGCTGGGCATGGTGTCGATGTCTCTGGCTCAGGCACCTAACCTACCCTAGAAGGGCTGGGCATGGTGTCGATGTCTTATGACTCAGGCACCTACCCTTCCCTAGAAGGGCTGGACATGGTGTCGATGTCTCTGGCTCAAGCACCTACCCTACCCTAGAAGGGCTGGACATGGTGTCGATGTCTCTGGCTCAGGCACCTACCCTACCCTAGAAGGGCTGGGCATGGTGTCGATGTCTCTGCCTCAGGCACCTACCCTAGAAGTGCTGGGCATTGTGTCGATGTCTCTGGCTCAGGCACCTACCCTACCCTAGAAGGGCTGGGCATGGTGTCGATGTCTCTGCCTCAGGCACCTACCCTACCCTAGAAGGGCTGGGCATGGTGTCAATGTCCCTGCCTCAGGCACCTACCCTACCCTAGAAGGGCTGGGCATGGTGTCGATGTCTCTGCCTCAGGCACCTACCCTACCCTAGAAGGGCTGGGCATGGTTTCGATGTCTCTGGCTCAGGCACCTACCCTACCCTAGAAGGGCTGGGCATAGTGTCGATGTCTCTGGCTCAGGCACCTACCCTACCCTAGAAGGGCTGGGCATTTTGTAGACGAACATGAAACTTAACTACCCTAGAAGGGCTGGGCATGGTGTCGATGTTTCTGGCTCAGGTACCTACCCTACCCTAGAAGGGCTGGGCATGGTGTCGAAGAACATGAAACTTAACTACCCTAGAAGGGCTGGGCATGGTGTCGATGTTTTTTGCTCAGGTACCTACCCTACCCTAGAAGAGCTGGGCATGGTGTCGATGTCTCTGGCTCAGGCACCTTCCCTACCCTAGAAGGGTTGGGCATGGTGTCGATGTCTCTGGCTCAGGCACCTTCCCTACTCTAGAAGGGCTGGGCATGGTGTCGATGTCTCTGGCTCAGGCACCTTCTCTACTCTAGAAGGGCTGGTCATGGTGTCGATGTCTCTGGCTGAGGCACCTACCCTACCCTAGAAGGGCTGGTCATGGTGTCGATGTCTCTGGCTGAGGCACCTACCCTACCCTAGAAGGGCTGGGCATGGTGTTGATGTCTCTGGCTCAGGCACCTACCCTACCCTAGAAGGGCTGGGCACGATGTCGATGTCTCTGGCTCAGGCACCTACCCTACCCTAGAAGGGCTGGGCACGATGTCGATGTCTCTGGCTCAGGCACCTACCCTACCCTAGAAGGGCTGGGCATGGTGTCGATGTCTCTGGCTCAGGCACCTACCCTACCCTAGAAGGGCTGGGCATGGTGTCGATGTCTCTGGCTCAGGCACCTACCCTACCTTAGATGGGCTGGGCATGGTGTCGATGTCTCTGGCTCAGGCACCTACCCTACCCTAGAAGGGCTGGGCACGGTGTCGATGTCTCTGGCTCAGGCACCTACCTTACCCTAGAAGGGCTGGGCATGGTGTCGATGTCTCTGGCTCAGGCACCTTCCCTACCCAAGAAGGGCTGGGCATGGTGTCGATGTCTCTGGCTCAGGCACCTACCCTACCCTAGAAGGTCTAGGCATGGTCTCGATGTCTCTGGCTCAGGCACCTACCCTACCCTAGAAGGGCTGGGCATGGTGTCGATGTCTCTGGCTCAGGCACCTACCCTACCCTAGAAGGGCTGGGGATGGTGTCGATGTCTCTGGCTCAGGCACCTACCCTACCCTAGAAGGGCTGGGCATGGTGTCGATGTCTCTGGCTCAGGCACCTACCCTACCCTAGAAGGGCTGGGCATGGTGTCGATGTCTCTGGCTCAGGCACCTACCCTACCCTAGATGGGCTGGGCATGGTGTCGATGTCTCTGGCTCAGGCACCTACCCTAGCCTAGAAGGGCTGGCCATGGTGTCGATGTCTCTGGCTCAGGCACCTACCCTACCCTAGAAGTGCTGGGCATGGTGTCGATGTCTCTGGCTCAGGCACCTACCCTACCCTAGAAGTGCTGGGCATGGTGTCGATGTCTCTGGCTCAGGCACCTATTCTACCCTAGAAACATGAAACTTAACAGTTCGAGAAAATCACGAGTTTTCAACATTTCTCTGTTTTCTTTTCGTCAGTTTTTACAATTCTCTACAGTCATATATGATAAAATTCTCTACAGTCATATATGATAAAATTCTCTACAGTCATATATGATAAAATTCTCTACAGTCATATATGATAAAATTCTCTACAGTCATATATGATAAAATTCTCTACAGTCAAATATGATAAAATTCTCTACAGTCATATATGATAAAATTCTATACAGTCATATATGATAAAATTCTCTACAGTCATATATGATAAAATTCTCTACAGTCATATATGATAAAATTCTCTACAGTCATATATGATAAAATTCTCTACAGTCATATGTGATAAAATTCTCTGCAGTCATATATGATAAAATTCTCTACAGTCATATATGATAAAATTCTCTACAGTCATATATGATAAAATTCTCTACAGTCATATATGATAAAATTCTCTACAGTCATATATGATAAAATTCTCTACAGTCATATATGATAAAATTCTCTACAGTCATATATGATAAAATTCTCTAGAGTCGTATATGATAAAATTCTCTACAGTCATATATGATAAAATTCTCTACAGTCATATATGATAAAATTCTCTACAGTCATATATGATAAAATTCTCTACAGTCATATATGATAAAATTCTCTACAGTCATATATGATAAAATTCTCTACAGTCATATATGATAAAATTCTCTACAGTCATATATGATAAAATTCTCTACAGTCATATATGATAAAATTCTCTACAGTCATATATGATAAAATTCTCTACAGTCATATATGATAAAATTCTCTACAGTCATATATGATAAAATTCTCTACAGTCATATATGATAAAATTCTCTACAGTCATATATGATAAAATTCTCTACAGTCAAATATGATAAAATTCTCTACAGTCATATATGATAAAATTCTATACAGTCATATATGATAAAATTCTCTACAGTCATATATGATAAAATTCTCTACACTCATATATGATAAAATTCTCTACAGTCATATATGATAAAATTCTCTACAGTCATATGTGATAAAATTCTCTGCAGTCATATATGATAAAATTCTCTACAGTCATATATGATAAAATTCTCTACAGTCATATATGATAAAATTCTCTACAGTCATATATGATAAAATTCTCTACAGTCATATATGATAAAATTCTCTACAGTCATATATGATAAAATTCTCTACAGTCATATATGATAAAATTCTCTACAGTCATATATGATCAAATTCTCTACAGTCATATATGATAAAATTCTCTACAGTCATATATGATAAAATTCTCTACAGTCATATATGATAAAATTCTCTACAGTCATATATGATAAAATTCTCTACAGTCATATATGATAAAATTCTCTACAGTCATATATGATAAAATTCTCTACAGTTATATGTGATAAAATTCTCTACAGTCATATATGATAAAATTCTCTACAGTCATATATGATAAAATTCTCTACAGTCATATATGATAAAATTCTCTACAGTCATATATGATAAAATTCTCTACAGTCATATATGATAAAATTCTCTTCAGTCATATATGATAAAATTCTCTACAGTCATATATGATAAAATTCTCTACAGTCATATATGATATAATTCTCTACAGTCATATATGATAAAATTCTCTTCAGTCATATATGATAAAATTCTCTACAGTCATATATGATAAAATTCTCTACAGTTATATATGACAAAATTCTCTACAGTCATATATGATAAAATTCTCTACAGTCATATATGATAAAATTCTCTACAGTCAAATATGATAAAATTCTCTACAGTCATATATGATAAAATTCTCTACAATCATATATGATAAAATTCTCTACAGTCATATATGATAAAATTCTCTACAGTCATATATGATAAAATTCTCTGCAGTCATTTATGATAAAATTCTCTACAGTCATATATGATAAAATTCTCTACAGTCATATATGATAAAATTCTCTACAGTCATATATGATAAAATTCTCTACAGTCATATATGATAAAATTCTCTACAGTCATTATTTTTTTTTATTATCACACTGGCCGATTCCCACCAAGGCAGGGTGGCCAGAACAAGAAAAACTTTCACCATCATTCACTCCATCACTGTCTTGCCAGAAGGGTGCTTTACACTACAGTTTTTAAACTGCAACATTAACAGCCCTCCTTCAGAGTGCAGGCACTGTACTTCCCATCTCCAGGACTCAAGTCCGGCCTCCCGGTTTCCCTGAATCCCTTCATAAATGTTACCCTGCTCACACTCCAACAGCACGTCAAGTAATAAAAACCATTTGTCTCCATTCACTCCTATCAAACACGCTCACGCACGCCTGCTGGAAGTCCAAGCCCCTCGCACACAAAAACTCCTTTACCCCCTCCCTCCAACCTTTCCTAGGCCGACCCCTACCCCGCCTTCCTTCCACTACAGACTGATACACTCTTGAAGTCATTCTGTTTCGCTCCATTCTCTCTCCAAACTTCCAAACTACGAATTCTCTGCATTATATTCACACCACACATTGCCCTCAGACATGACATCTCCACTGCCTCCAGCCTTCTCCTCGCTGCAACATTCATCACCCACGCTTCACACCCATATAAGAGCGTTGGTAAAACTATACTCTCATACATTCCCCTCTTTGCCTCCAAGGACAAAGTTCTTTGTCTCCACAGACTCCTAAGTGCACCACTCACTCTTTTTCCCTCATCAATTCTATGATTCACCTCATCTTTCATAGACCCATCCGCTGACACGTCCACTCCCAAATATCTGAATACGTTCACCTCTTCCATACTCTCTCCCTCCAATATGATATCCAATCTTTCATCACCTAATCCTTTTGTTATCCTCATAACCTTACTCTTTCCTGTATTCAACTTTAATTTTCTTCTTTTGCACACCCTACCAAATTCATCCACCAATCTCTGCAACTTCTCTTCAGAATCTCCCAAGAGCACAGTGTCATTAGCAAAGAGCAGCTGTGACAACTCCAACTTTGTGTGTGATTCTTTATCTTTTAACTCCACGCCTCTTGTCAAGACCCTCGCATTTACTTCTCTTACAACCCCATCTATAAATATATTAAACAACCACGGTGACATCACACATCCTTGTCTAAGGCCTACTTTTACTGGGAAAAAATTTCCCTCTTTCCTACATAGTCTAACTTGAGCCTCACTATCCTCGTAAAAGCTTTTCACTGCTTTCAGTAACCTACCTCCTACACCATACACTTGCAACATCTGCCACATTGCCCCCCTATCCACCCTGTCATACGCCTTTTCCAAATCCATAAATGCCACAAAGACCTCTTTAGCCTTATCTAAATACTGTTCACTTATATGTTTCACTGTAAACACCTGGTCCACACACCCCCTACCTTTCCTAAAGCCTCCTTGTTCATCTGCTATCCTATTCTCCGTCTTACTCTTAATTCTTTCAATTATAACTCTACCATACACTTTACCAGGTATACTCAACAGACTTATCCCCGTATAATTTTTGCACTCTCTTTTATCCCCTTTGCCTTTATACAAAGGAACTATGCATGCTCTCTGCCAATCCCTAGGTACCTTACCCTCTTCCATACATTTATTAAATAATTGCACCAACCACTCCAAAACTATATCCCCACCTGCTTTTAACATTTCTATCTTTATCCCATCAATCCCGGCTGCCTTACCCCCTTTCATTTTACCTACTGCCTCACGAACTTCCCCCACACTCACAACTGGCTCTTCCTCACTCCTACAAGATGTTATTCCTCCTTGCCCTATACACGAAATCACAGCTTCCCTATCTTCATCAACATTTAACAATTCCTCAAAATATTCCCTCCATCTTCCCAATACCTCTAACTCTCCATTTAATAACTCTCCTCTCCTATTTTTAACTGACAAAACCATTTGTTCTCTAGGCTTTCTTAACTTGTTAATCTCACTCCAAAACTTTTTCTTATTTTCAACAAAATTTGTTGATAACATCTCACCCACTCTCTCATTTGCTCTCTTTTTACATTGCTTCACCACTCTCTTAACCTCTCTCTTTTTCTCCATATACTCTTCCCTCCTTGCATCACTTCTACTTTGTAAAAACTTCTCATATGCTAACTTTTTCTCCCTTACTACTCTCTTTACATCATCATTCCACCAATCGCTCCTCTTCCCTCCTGCACCCACTTTCCTGTAACCACAAACTTCTGCTGAACACTCTAACACTACATTTTTAAACCTACCCCATACCTCTTCGACCCCATTGCCTATGCTCTCATTAGCCCATCTATCCTCCAATAGCTGTTTATATCTTACCCTAACTGCCTCATCTTTTAGTTCATAAACCTTCACCTCTCTCTTCCCTGATGCTTCTATTCTCCTTGTATCCCATCTATCTTTTACTCTCAGTGTAGCTACAACTAGAAAGTGATCTGATATATCTGTGGCCCCTCTATAAACATGTACATCCTGAAGTCTACTCAACAGTCTTTTATCTACCAATGCATAATCCAACAAACTACTGTCATTTCGCCCTACATCATATCTTGTATACTTATTTATCCTCTTTTTCTTAAAATATGTATTACCTATAACTAAACCCCTTTCTATACAAAGTTCAATCAAAAGGCTCCCATTATCATTTACATCTGGCACCCCAAACTTACCTACCACACCCTCTCTAAAAGTTTCTCCTACTTTAGCATTCAGGTCCCCTACCACAATTACTCTCTCACTTGGTTCAAAGGCTCCTATACATTCACTTAACATCTCCCAAAATCTCTCTCTCTCCTCTGCATTCCTCTCTTCTCCAGGTGCATACACGCTTATTATGACCCACTTCTCGCATCCAACCTTTACTTTAATCCACATAATTCTTGAATTTACACATTCATATTCTCTTTTCTCCTTCCATAACTGATCATTTAACATTACTGCTACCCCTTCCTTTGCTCTAACTCTCTCAGATACTCCAGATTTAATCCCATTTATTTCCCCCCACTGAAACTCTCCTACCCCCTTCAGCTTTGTTTCGCTTAGGGCCAGGACATCCAACTTCTTTTCATTCATAACATCAGCAATCATCTGTTTCTTGTCATCCGCACTACATCCACGCACATTTAAGCATCCCAGTTTTATAAAGTTTTTCTTCTTCTCTTTTTTAGTAAGTGTCTAGAGGAGAAGGGGTTACTAGCCCATTGCTCCCGGCATTTTAGTCGCCTCATACGACACGCATGGCTTACGGAGGAAAGATTCTTTTCCACTTCCCCATGGACAATAGAAGAAATAAAGAAGAACAAGAGCTATTTAGAAAAAGGAGAAAAACCTAGATGTATGTATATATATATGCATGTGCGTGTCTGTGAAGTGTGACCAAAGTGTAAGTAGGAGTAGCAAGATATCCCTGTTATCTAGCGTGCTTATGAGACAGAAAAAGAGACCAGCAATCCTACCATCATGCAAAACAGTTACAGGTTTCTGTTTCACAGTCATCTGGCAGGACGGTAGTACTTCCCTGGGTGATTGCTGTCTACCAACCTACTACAGTCATATATGATAAAATTCTCTACAGTCATATATGATAAAATTCTCTACAGTCATATATGATAAAATTCTCTACAGTCATATATGATAAAATTCTCTAGTCATATATGATAAAATTCTCTACAGTCATATATGATAAAATTCTCTACAGTCATATATGATAAAATATTTGATTTTTAAGAACTTTGAACCTGCATTCTTCCTATATTAAAAATGACTCGAACAGATCCTGGAACAATCTGGAGAAATATTTTGCAAGTTGGGGGCGCTGACCCCCGGTAATCCAGGTAAGTTGGGACGTTGACCCCCGGTAATCTAGGTAAGTTGGGACGTTGACCCCCGGTAATTCAGATAAGTTGGGGCGTTGACCCCCAGTAATCCAGGCAAGTTGGGGCGTTGACCCTTTGTAATCCAGGTAAGTTGGAGCGTTGACCCAAGTAAGTTTGGGCGATGACCCCCAGAGAATCACACATTCACTCGGAGCAGGGCGATCTATTTCACATCCCGCATTCTCTTAACTCAATGTTATTATCACTGATTACATTACCATTCACAAGACGATTTAACCTCTCATAATTATTATACACATTAGAGGTCACTCCATTAAGATCTGAGGCCGATGAGCGAGGATTAACACACGGGTATTTCCCCTGGACACACACCATGGCCATGCACCAGTCACACCCCGTCAAACCATTATTCACTAATTTTACCACCCTTTTACGGTGGTCCCGTAAATCACGTTCCCTCACTCTTCACCAGGAACAGTTACGACACTTCCTATTATGAAATGAGGCCTATATTAATCCTTAGGCCGCCGTGAATGCCAATTTCGTGGTTCCATGCTTTCCCAGCCTCCTCACCACATTCAAAACTCTCCCGCCTCCCCCTGGCCCGAGTCGCCCCAAACCCCCGCACATCCGCGCATGCGCAAAGGGTTCTACCCTATTGTCAAACACATTTTTGACTCACATCGACACATCAAACACCTACCAGGCTCCACAGCTGCGGAAAATCAAAAATTTTCCACAGACATCCATAGAGACATACTTAAATTATTTTATGAAAACTAATCCTACACCAAATTGTACTCTACAAATTCCACTAACAATCCCAGCCTTCATGAAACCTTGAAGCCAATCAGAAGAGACTTTCTCAAGGTATCGTAAAGAAACCTAAACCAAGAATATTTTTATACCATTAACCAGAAGACACCTGCACAAGCTGCATGAACCTTCACAAATTACAATACACCAGCCCAGAAAATATGAAAACGATGAAAACGATGTATTCAAAATTAAAGATATTATTTTGATGATGGTAATAAGACAGGTAACCACTTAAAGGAACCTATTTCAAAATACCCAATAATTATATTCAACAATTATTGCAAAATTCTTGCTGGTGAAGGTGTGGACGTCTACAAACTCATCTTCTGGTTTCAACCGTGCAGAATTCCTTCGATGGACCCATTACGTACCTCTGTAATCTGTAAATACCTTTGTAACTTGTCATGATTGTGACCAGACCTACCTGGAGTTCATTACCTTTGTAAATTGTGAGTTCATTACCTTTGTAAATTGTGAGTTCATTACCTTTGTAAATTGTGAGTTCATTACCTTTGTAAATTGTGAGTTCATTACCTTTGTAAATTGTGAGTTCATTACCTTTGTAATTTGTGAGTTAATTACCTTTGTAAATTGTGAGTTCATTACCTCTGTAACTTGCTCAGCTATCAAAACTTTGGAGTCCAGTCCCTGGACCAATTATGTACCCCTGTAATCTTTTGACTACCGCCCACAGGATGGGTATAGGGTGCATAATAAACATATTAAACTAACTGGTTAACAATATTTCTCAGTACTAAGTAGTCTGTGAGAATTTCTAAAAGAATGAGCTGCACTTCTCTGCCTCTTTCTAATTTTCAGCTCGGCCCAGTGTACAAACAGCACCTAAAGCCTTGCTTAGATACAAATTCTAATATGTACATTAGCTGGGGACTTTAAATACAAGAAATATTTTCATATGTATGATGTTTTTTGTTAAGGGATACTATTAGTTGTTAATATGTATTCTTTTTACATATTAACAAACAAAGGTTTCACTGATAATTTTGCTGGAGTCATAACAACAGAAGAAACATACTGCTGTAAGTTTTTAGTTTAGTTATCCCGAGCCTCTCATGTGAGAGGAGAACGAACCTATTATGTTCTTTATAATAATGTCGATATTTACAAGTACATGTACAAGGTATACAAGTACATGTACAAGGTATGCAAGTACATGTACAAGGTATACAAGTACATGTACAAGGTATACAAGTACGTGTACAAGGTATATAAGTACATGCACAAGGTATACAATTACACGTACAAGGTATACAAGTACATGTACAAGGTATGCAAGTACATGTACAAGGTATACAAGTACATGTACAAGGTATACAAGTACTTGTACAAGGTATACAAGTACATGTACAAGGTATACAATTACACGTACAAGGTATACAAGTACATGTACAAGGTATGCAAGTACATGTACAAGGTATACAAGTACATGTACAAGGTATACAAGTACATGTACAAGGTATACAAGTACATGTACAAGGTATGCAAGTACATGTACAAGGTATACAAGTACATGTACAAGGTATACAAGTACATGTACAAGGTACACAAGTACATGTACAAGGTATGCAAGTACATGTACAAGGTATACAAGTACATGTACAAGGTATACAAGTACATGTACAAGGTATACAAGTACATGTACAAGGTATACAAGTACATGTACAAGGTATACAAGTACATGTACAAGGTATACAAGTACATGTACAAGGTATACAAGTACATGTACAAGGTATACAAGTACATGTACAAGGTATACAAGTACATGTACAAGGTATACAAGTACATGTACAAGGTATACAAGTACATGCACAAGGTATACAAGTACATGTACAAGGTATACAAGTACATGTACAAGGTATACCAGTACATGTACAAGGTATACAAGAACATGTTGGTTTAGAAAGACACGTAAGCAAACACTATAACATATTTATTAGAAAACGTTTCGGTCCTTGGACCTTGATCACTTCTAACATACAGAGGTAGAAAGACATTATATATATAGGCGGAGAGTGAGATGTGACATTCCTCAGGTCACGTGCGTCACATCTCACTCTCCGCCTATATATATAATGTCTTTCTACCTCTGTATGTTAGAAGTGATCAAGGTCCCAGGACCGAAACGTTTTCTAATAAATATGTTATAGTGTTTGCTTACGTGTCTTTCTAAACCAACTTGTCGGTATTTATTACCAAGGTTTATACCAGACAAGTACATGCACAAGGTATACAAGTACATGTACAAGGTATACAAGTACATGTACAAGGTATACAAGTACATGTACAAGGTATACAAGTACATGTACAAGGTATACAAGTACATGCACAAGGTATACAAGTACATGTACAAGGTATACAAGTACATGCACAAGGTATACAAGTACATGCACAAGGTATACAAGTACATGCACAAGGTATACAAGTACATGTACAAGGTATACAAGTACATTCACGAGGTATACAAGTACATGCACAAGGTATACAAGTACATGCACAAGGTATACAAGTACATGTACAAGGTATACAGTCCACAGCTGACATCAGTGACATACTATTATATAGAAAGTCACTTGTTATGCTGAGCATTTCCTGCAAATTATGTCAGTTTTGTCCCAGGATGCGACCCACACCAGTCGACCAACACCCAGGTACCCATTTTGAACTGATGGGTGAACAGGGACAGGGACAGCAGATGTCTTATGGAAACACGTCCCTAATGTTTTCCAGCTGTACCGGAGGAGATTCGAACCCCGGACCTGAGTGTGTGAGGTGAGTGCGCTAGTGATCCAGCTACAGGACACCTGTATATCCACCCTTTTTGAGTTTAGTGATTAATTTGACTATTATTTTTACTATCTTCTTGTTTATCAAGACATTAATAAGGCCATTATTTTGATGGCAAGTTATATAACATTGTAATTTTATGTAATTATTGTTTATATTCTTTGATATGGACATTAATTTTCTCACTTTTATAAGAAGGTTTGAGCTTGCTACCACCTGCAGCTCACAAGACTGCCATCCCCACGAGCCTCTTTGGGGCGGGGCAGATGGCAGACCAGAGGCCTAGCTTCTTCCTACGAGCCCCGTGAGGGCGGGGACTGTGGCTAGGCCTGGGGACACTTGGTCCCAAAGATGAGGAGGTACTTGTGCCTCCTCCCATGGGAGACTTAGGTCTCAGACACTCCCTAAAGAGGGAGCTAAGGCCGGGCCACCACTTGGAAAAGGCCCGGGCCGGGAGAATACCAGCGAATCTTAATAATAATAATAATATCTTTAGAAAATATTGCTCATTTAATTGAAATGCACTAAGTAAGAAACAATGTTCTTGTTCTGCACACACAAGCGTCTTTCTGTACTGTAATAGGTTCTCCAGACTTGTCCTGGACCGGGTCTTCTCCAGATGGCGACCCGGCAGAGTCTATCTCCCCATCTAACCAGTTAGCCCTTAAGTTCCTTTCACTAAAAAGTTATTCTAGTTTTCTTTTAATCTCCAAGCTCAGAGTTCTCTGTATAATATTCGCACCACATATTGACCTCATACACAACATCACTAAACTTTTACACAAACATGACGTAACACAGCTCTAAATGAGCGCAGCACTTGTTAGTTTAGTCTGGAGCATCCACGCCACTTTTGTTGATGTTCCGTATCTGAAGTCCCCACAATATCTCTTGTGGGTCACACTTGTAACTCTTGCCTTACCTAATGTGTTATAATCCTTTATATGAACAATTCCGTTACTTCCCCTTTTAAAAACACAAGTGTAACACATACTTCCACCAAGGAAGTGATCCACAGCACATATATACACGGATATTTAAACTAAAACAACATTTATATATTTTTAATTGATAATGAAAACTGAGAGACAGTATAAAAGGTAAACAAAAAATCTAGCGAAAGACGTCTAAATTCCATACAATGCGAACACCAGTAAAGTGCACAGAGGAAAACGTTGCTGTGAAATCTTTCGGTTTGTCCAGCAGGAAGATACACTAGGAGGACCTAGTATGAGTGAAACACCTGGTGGACCGAAATGTTTTGTCCGTCAGCAAACAGGGAAGTATCGACTAACGGAGGTCTTTGTCAGGGATCACCCAGTAAGTGATTAAGCAACCTGTAATGAATGTCGGTGATTATCTTCTGTGAATTACTTAACTGATGAACTGAGGACTATAAATGATGCTTGTCTTCATATCTGGTATAGTGATGACTTAAAATTATTATATGTGTCTCTACTTTACATCATGGAGGAGAGAACTTGGGAATGTTCCGTTCAGTAACTCAGTAGGACGAGGTTGTCAGGTATTGTTTAGTGAGTGGGAGGGGTTAATGGTGCAAGCTACTCTAGGGGTTAATGGCGCAAGTTTCCCAATGGGGTAATGATATAAGTTTCCCTAATTGGTAATGGTATAAGTTTACCCCTGTGGAGTAATAGCACTAGCACTCCTAGAATGTGGTGATGCAGACTTTCCTAGGGAATGGGGGCTATTACAACCCAGGGACAATAAGGCCTGCTATCCTGGGTGTAAAGCGAAGCAAGGAGCAGAATAAACACAGCTGAATAACTTTGACTTTGTAATATATTTCCTTCCCCAAGAGCAATGTGGATATTTAAAGATATGTAAATATCCACAGCCTGGAGACAGAATGAACAACCGTGCTCAACCAGCTTTAGTATGGAAATGACAAGGGCAGACAGGCGGGTGGTGCCCACAACACCTCTGCGATTGCCAAGACCATCTTCGCATTAGCTGAACCCCAGGTTCAGCTAACGCGAAGGGACGGGGCCCCATCGTCCATCCCTAGTACTGGTTCGCTGGTTGGGGAGAGAGCCTTTCAATGAGGGTGGGTACTTGCGCTGCCGAGAAAAGGTTACGCGCTCTTTGTATGCCACAGGGGCTGAGCGTTTCCCATGCTTGTGGTAACCCAGGACACAACAAAGATGTTGGGGCGTGGCTTTGCAGTCAGTGCTTAGCGTCGAACAGGCGGGAAGTGAAGATAGTCCAACACGATCTGAAGACAAAGACACTATATAAGTTTCCTGAATACTCATAGTTAAAAATTCTATCTACTACATTAGAATCATTTCATTACTGAAATGAGACCTATAACTACAAAAAGAACATTTTAATACCGAAAGAGGGATTAAATTATGTTTTGAATGCATTTACACCAAATAGTGGAACTCGAAGAGTAGCAATCTTCATTTCCTGAGTTCTGGGTATTTTATATGAATGTAGGCAGTTAGTTAAGTGAAATAGCTGAGAACAGCTCACAGGGTATATACTGTCTATGTCTAGACAAAATATACCTAAATGGGATCATATTTGAAAATATCTCACTCCACAATGTCTACGTGTTCCATTAGGGTCTAGTGCTCACCAGGGAATATACTAATGCTAATCATAATAATAATAATAATAATAATAATAATAATAATAATAATAATAATAATAATAATAATAAAAATAATGCTAATAATAATAATAATAATAATAATAATAATAATAATAATAATAATAATAATAATAATAATAATAATAATAATAATTACACTGCTGCATATAACAAGAAATACACAGAAATTTAAAGATGGAAAATCTGCATATATGTAAAGTCAGTTGTAGAGTAGAGTGTGTACCACCGTCATATTATCCGAACTTAGTCAAACTTGCAATAAATTAATATAAACATTTAGAGTTTGAAGTTATGATGGTCCCAGAATTGACGGGGATATCATACGAGGAAATGTTAACAATGCTGACTCTGACGTCACTGAAGGAGTGACGCTTCAGAGGAGATATGATCACAATACTGAAAGTACTCATAGGTATGGACAGGAGAAAAAAATAGGACATTTTGAAGAAGGGGTCATGGATAGAAGCTGGACATCCTGAAGTGCTAAATTAAATTGAAGTTTTTAAGTGTTATGGTTTAGAAAAAGGAATCGAGTTAGGAATGTAAAGAAGACAAACTCTAAAGAATCAGTAAATGCAATTCAGTATCGAATGTGAGGTAAGTAGAGCAGAACCGCTCATATCAGGAGCTACAGATCGAAACAAGAAATTTATGTGAGGTAAGTAGAGCCAAGTGTTTACTCACCGCTGTCATCAGCAGTGGTAGTGTGGATGACAGTCGCCCACACCATGAAGATACACAACACCACCGTCATGTGTGACCTAAACATGTTCATTATATTAGTAATTCAACTGCAAATTGGATTATGCTGAGGATAATTTGTAAACAATATATATATATATATATATATATATATATATATATATATATATATATATATATATATATATATATATATATATATATATATATATATATATATATATATATATATATATATATATATATATATATATATATATACATACATTTATGCAGGATTGAAAGGCCAATAATAAAAACGACTTTTACTGAGGAACAATGTCATATAATGTGGGTTCTAGAGTTAGGAACTCAGAAGAAAGCTGTGACTAATACTTTACAGAAGCTGATGTACAATTATGACCTCGCTCATAAGAGTTTTATGAAAAATTCTGTTGACTTTGTCGTCAATTGTCATTTACAAATTAAACTGCCCATTAGAAATTAAAATAAAATTAATGCACTTATGTTTGACTCAATAATTCTCATTTTTTAGTAAACATTGTACATATAAATACTGTAAATTAAACACTAGCGTGGAATTACAAAAAGCAATGAACCTGGGATTATCAGGTCCAGTGATCGACACCATGCCTAACCCTTCTGGGGTAGGGTAGGTGCCTGAGCCCGAGCTTACAGCTCAAAACACTGTCATTCCCATTAGCTCCCCTGGGGCGGGGATGGCAGACCAGAGGGGACAGTTGGTCCCAAAGATGAGGAGGTACTTATACCTCCTCCCATGGGAGACTTAGGTCTCAGACACTCCCTAAAGAGGGAGCCAAGGCTGGGCCACCACTTGGAAAAGGCCCGGGCCGGGAAAGTTACCGGCGAATCTTTAATAATAATAATAATCAGGTCCAAACTGACTCTTTCCCACAGCCACAGCGACCTTCTTAGTAAAATATTCTCATCTCTCTCAAAACCATATAGTCCAATAACTTGATTTAAGACGCAATAAACGACTGTAAATGAATAAACTTAAGATAGATGAGGGATTGAATCATGATCCCTGGATTAACAGGTCCAGAGCTAACCTGGAGCAGTGGATGTGTTCTCCCTGGATTAACAGGTCCAGAGCTAACCTGGAGCAGTGGATGTGTTCTCCCTGGATTAACAGGTCCAGAGCTAACCTGGAGCAGTGGATGTGTTCTCCCTGGATTAACAGGTCCAGAGCTAACCTGGAGCAGTGGATGTGTTCTCCCTGGATTAACAGGTCCAGAGCTAACCTGGAGCAGTGGATGTGTTCTCCCTGGATTAACAGGTCCAGAGCTAACCTGGAGCAGTGGATGTGTTCTCCCAGGTCCAGAGCTAACCTGGAGCAGTGGATGTGTTCTCCCTGGATTAACAGGTCCAGAGCTAACCTGGAGCAGTGGATGTGTTCTCCCTGGATTAACAGGTCCAGAGCTAACCAGCAGTGGATGTGTTCTATTAACAGGTCCAGAGCTAACCTGGAGCAGTGGATGTGTTCTCCCTGGATTAACAGGTCCAGAGCTAACCTGGAGCAGTGGATGTGTTCTCCCTGGATTAACAGGTCCAGAGCTAACCTGGAGCAGTGGATGTGTTCTCCCTGGATTAACAGGTCCAGAGCTAACCTGGAGCAGTGGATGTGTTCTCCCTGGATTAACAGGTCCAGAGCTAACCTGGAGCAGTGGATGTGTTCTCCCTGGATTAACAGGTCCAGAGCTAACCTGGAGCAGTGGATGTGTTCTCCCTGGATTAACAGGTCCAGAGCTAACCTGGAGCAGTGGATGTGTTCTCCCTGGATTAACAGGTCCAGAGCTAACCTGGAGCAGTGGATGTGTTCTCCCTGGATTAACAGGTCCAGAGCTAACCTGGAGCAGTGGATGTGTTCTCCCTGGATTAACAGGTCCAGAGCTAACCTGGAGCAGTGGATGTGTTCTTATCTAATGTTTCATCTGACAGTTAATTACAAAGTTGTTATTAGCATGTTTAGTCCAGTCATTGTTTTCACTTAGACTGTCTAACGTGTTTGAATTTTTGTTTTAGCTCATTACAAACTCTTCTAAGTTTGTTGTTTTTAATGAGCTGAAAAACAAACTAAAAGGCAAGTAGACAATCTTATTGAAAGCAATGTAATTGAAAACAGTGATTGTATTAAAGATGTTAAAAACAACGTTGTAATTAACATGTCAGATAAGACATTGGATCAGAACATAACCGCTGCTCCAGGTTATCGCTGGATCTGATAATCACAACATCAAGATTTAATCTCCCCGTCCATCTTTAGGTTTATTCATTTCCAGTCGTTTATTAACATTAACACTCTACCTCAGGAGTGTAAGAGTCTTACACTCAGACATACTGACAGAAATACACTCTCATATAACACACTCACACATAGGAGAATACACAGACACAAACACAAATGCACAAACACTATTGACAAGTGCCTTTAACATCCAGTAACAAGCTCAACAGACCAAGTGATGTTTAATGACATTATTGTAACTAAGAAATTAAGTAATTTAACTTTCCTTTGTTATTTTATATCCATTGTGCAATAAGCATTCCCTTATATATATTAAACATATTCATTATAATTTTGCAAATAAAAAACATAGGAAAACAATCGGTATCAGCCAAAATTTGGGTATCGTCTCACCGCCGCATCCATAACAGAGAAAGAGAGGAAGAAAATTCACTGCTCTACAGTACAATCCTCTCTGATTTACAAACTTTCACATCAGTTCGATACCTGATTTGTTAGTCAACCTTACCTGTTCATGGTGATGATTAGTTTTCAAGCTGGAGAAGTGTGTAGGTGTATGGTTGACGACTCTTGCGTTACTGTTCACTCTGTTGGTACACCAGTATATATACACTCGCAGCGTCACTCTTACCATAAATCTCCACTTGGCAGTTTCCTACCACGCCATGTTTACATGGCTGAATTAATTTTGTTTGCTTAACAATATTTTATTACATGTAAACTACATTTTGTGAACTGCAAAAATAAAGTTTGTTTGTTTGTTTGATTAGAAGCCGAGGTTGTGATTGTGTGGGAAGGAAGGAGATATCAGAGTGTGGGAAGGAAGGAGGTGTTATCACAGTCAGGTGAAGACCAGCTAGAATCTTGGTGCTGTTGTTCTGATCAACATAATGTATTTCTGAATGACTCAAACATGTTTTCTCTTATCAATATTATCACTTAAAACACAGTAATTCATCTTCCTTCTTACAATTGATTGACTGAATACTTTAAAACAACAACAGCTGTTAGTTTTACTACTACTATTGCTGTTACCATGCCATGACAAACATGGCAACGGGGATGACGCTTAATTAATAGAGAAGTCGATGCTTTTGAGGGTGGGGGACGGTGTGGGTGGGATTTTCGGGCAGGGTGAAAGTTAGCCCCTGGTAAGTCGACTTAAGGTGTGTGGGGCTGTTCACATGGGAAATCTCCTGGAGGCGTGAGAGGTGAATTCGAAAGAAGCTGTGGATAGGGTTTTGGGTTGATTGACGGGATTGCCTACTGGGGGGTTGACGATACACCAGCGGGCGATTGTGGTGAATGTCGTATTGTACGGTAAGCTGTGGCATGTGGTGAGTATATATCCTTTGGAAACATGTGGTGAGAAGCGGTTGTTAAAGCACGTATTCCGATACATTTGTGGTTCGGGGTTTGACTGGTTGTCGAGAGATGTTGTGTGTCTTCCGATATGCCAAGGAGGGCTGGGGTTAATTGAGCTGCATTACAGGTTGTCGGGTATGTACGTTAAACACAGTTATTTGAGGGAGGGTAGGGTAGCAGGTACAGGTTTGGCATGGGTGAGAAGGGATTTGGGATGTTGGGTGTGGGGTAGGGATGTGCAAGTGTGTGAGGGAATGTTGAGGCTATTGTGTTTTGCTAGGGAACCACGTGGGGTCAAGATAGGTAAACTGGCTCGGGTGGGTGGTGGGGAGGTGGTTGCTAGGGTTGTGGGTATGTATCCTATGTATGGATGGAATGATATATGGGGGCTCCTGAAGGGGTTGCAATTGAAGGTTGTGGTGCGGGAGGTAATGTTTAAATTTCTCCATAATATATTGCCGTCGGGGAAGGTGCTAGGTGTGCAGGAGGGAAAGGAGTGTTGTGTGTGGGGGGATATTGACACCGGGTATCATGCGGTATATTTTTATGCAAGGTTGGAACTAGTAAGAGAGTGGTTTAGCAGGGTTTTACATATGGTGGGTGGGGGTGGAATTAGTGTTTTACTGGCATTAAGCTTAGATGTGGGGGGATGGGAGTGCCAGTGCAGAATGCGATGGGCTGTCTGGATGCCGACTTCGTGTATACTTCGTGGGTATTACGTAGAGCACTGATGAGGGAGCGCATTAAGGCCCTGGCAGCGATATTTTATGGAACACAAAGGAGGAATAAGGAAATCATCGGGTACAGTTGCTATTTGAATTTTTCGGAGAGATATCGTAGCATTAGAGTCGAGGACTTATGGGCATTATGGTTTTAAGGGGATATAACGAAGCTGGCTTCTTGAGGATTGTGTGGGCGTGAATGGTGCCTTTGGTGGACAAAGATGTGATGCGAGGTGTGTGGGGTCAGTGAGTGTATTGGTGACCGAGAACTTTTCATGTCATGTGTTATGTAAGGTTGTGAGTGACCCAGGTTGTGGGTGTGACCCAGGTTGTGGGTGTGACCCAGGTTGTGGGTGTGACCCAGGTTGTGGGTGTGACCCAGGTTGTGGGTGTGACCCAGGTTGTGGGTAAGTGTATGATTCTTTTTACTATAATGTGGGGATGTGCTAAACCTGGTGGTCTGTGCAGCACAGAGGGGGAGGTGAGGCATCAAGACTACATTCAGAACATGGGTATGAGTACAGTGGAGCTTTATCTTTCAACATATATGCTTTCTTGTACTTTATGTGAGAGTGAACCTCTTGTGTGAAATATGATTGTGCAGGTTCATATTGTGCCTAATGTATTGTCTTTGGCAATTGTACTTCCTCTGTTTTGCAGAGATGTGGTTATGTATGAAGCGTGTTTAAGAATGTTTCTATATTCAAATATGTTAACTAATGTTATAGTTTTGGTTGTGATGGTTGCTGATGGTAGATACAGCTGTTGGGAATAGGGGTGGGGTTTGCAGTGTCTGATGTATTCTCATAGTAATGATTTGTACAGGGATGTTGCATCCAGGTTGTTATAATGTTTCATTTCTAGGCTCCCATAAGCTTCTGTTTTAGTCTGCGTCTCTCTGAAACACATGTTAAATATGTTTCGTTGTGTTACGATTTAAGTTATGTGTTTAGTTTTCATTTACATATTGTTATTATATGTTAGAACCTCTATATTGTGATGTAACATTATGTGTTAGAACCTCTATATTGTGATCCAACATTATGTGTTAGAACCTTTATATTGTGATGTAACATTATGTGTTAGAACCTCTATATTGTGATGTAACATTATGTGTTAGAACCTCTAAATTGTGATGTAACATTATGTGTTAGAACCTCTAAATTGTGATGTAACATTATGTGTTAGAACCTCTATATTGTGATGTAACATTATGTGTTAGAACCTCTAAATTGTGATATAACATTATGTGTTAGAACCTCTAAATTGTGATGTAACATTATGTGTTAGAACCTCTATATTGTGATGTAACATTATGTGTTAGAACCTCTATATTGTTTACCTGGAGTTTACCTGGAGAGAGTATCGGGGGTCAACGCCCCCGCGGCCCGGTCTGTGACCAGGCCTCCTGGTGGATCAGCGCCTGATCAACCAGGCTGTTGCTGCTGGCTGCACGCAAACCAACATACGAGCCACAGCCCGGCTGATCAGGAACTGACTTTAGGTGCTTGTCCAGTGCCAGCTTGAAGACTGCCAGGGGTCTGTTGGTAATCCCCCTTATGTGTGCTGGGAGGCAGTTGAACAGTCTCGGGCCCCTGACACTTATTGTATGGTCTCTTAACGTGCTAGTGACACCCCTGCTTTTCATTGGGGGGATGGAGCATCGTCTGCCAAGTCTTCTGCCTTCGTAGTGAGTGATTTTCGTGTGCAAGTTCGGTACTAGTCCCTCTAGGATTTTCCAGGTCTATATAATCATGTATCTCTCCCTCCTGCGTTCCAGGGAATACAGGTTTAGAAACCTCAAGCGCTCCCAGTAATTGAGGTGTTTTATCTCCGTTATGCGAGCCGTGAAAGTTCTCTGTACATTTTCTAGGTCGGCAATTTCACCTGCCTTGAAAGGTGCTGTTAGAGTGCAGCAATATTCCAGCCTAGATAGAACAAGTGACCTGAAGAGTGTCATCATGGGCTTGGCCTCCCTAGTTTTGAAGGTTCTCATTATCCATCTTGTCATTTTTCTAGCAGATGCGATTGATACAATGTTATGGTCCTTGAAGGTGAGATCCTCCGACATAATCACTCCCAGGTCTTTGACGTTGGTGTTTCGCTCTATTTTGTGGCCAGAATTTGTTTTGTACTCTGATGAAGATTTAATTTCCTCATGTTTACCATATCTGAGTAATTGAAATTTCTCATCGTTGAACTTCATATTGTTTTCTGCAGCCCATTGAAAGATTTGGTTGATGTCCGCCTGGAGCCTTGCAGTGTCTGCAATGGAAGACACTGTCATGCAGATTCGGGTGTCATCTGCAAAGGAAGACACGGTGCTGTGGCTGACATCCTTGTCTATGTCGGATATGAGGATGAGGAACAAGATGGGAGCTAGTACTGTGCCTTGTGGAACAGAGGTTTTCACCGTAGCTGCCTCGGACTTTACTCTGTTGACGACTACTCTCTGTGTTCTGTTAGTGAGGAAATTATAGATCCATCGACCGACTTTTCCTGTTATTCCTTTAGCACGCATTTTGTGCGCTATTACGCCATGGTCACACTTGTCGAAGGCTTTTGCAAAGTCTGTATATATTACATCTGCATTCTTTTTGTCTTCTAGTGCATTTAGGACCTTGTCGTAGTGATCCAATAGTTGAGACAGACAGGAGCGACCTGTTCTAAACCCATGTTGCCATGGGTTGTGTAACTGATGGGTTTCTAGATGGGTGGTGATCTTGCTTCTTAGGACCCTTTCAAAGATTTTTATGATATGGGATGTTAGTGCTATCGGTCTGTAGTTCTTTGCTGTTGCTTTACTGCCCCCTTTGTGGAGTGGGGCTATGTCTGTTGTTTTTAGTAACTGAGGGACGACCCCCGTGTCCATGCTCCCTCTCCATAGGATGGAAAAGGCTCGTGATAGGGGCTTCTTGCAGTTCTTGATGAACACAGAGTTCCATGAGTCTGGCCCTGGGGCAGAGTGCATGGGCATGTCATTTATCGCCTGTTCGAAGTCATTTGGCGTCAGGATAACATCGGATAGGCTTGTGTTAATCAAATTTTGTGGCTCTCTCATAAAAAAATCATTTTGATCTTCGACTCTCAGTCTGGTTAGCGACTTGCTAAAAACTGAGTCATATTGGGACTTGAGTAGCTCACTCATTTCCTTGCTGTCATCTGTGTAGGACCCATCTTGTTTAAGTAGGGACCCAATACTGGACGTTGTTCTCGATTTTGATTTGGCATAGGAGAAGAAATACTTTGGGTTTCTTTCGATTTCATTTATGGCTTTTAGTTCTTCCCGCGATTCCTGACTCCTAAAGGATTCTTTTAGCTTAAGTTCGATGCTTGCTATTTCTCTGACCAGTGTCTCCCTACGCATTTCAGATATATTGACCTCTTTTAGCCGCTCTGTTATTCTTTTCCGTCGCCTGTAAAGGGAGCGCCTGTCTCTTTCTATTTTACATCTACTCCTCCTTTTTCTTAGAGGAATAAGCCTTGTGCATACATCGAGTGCCACCGAGTTAATCTGTTCTAGGCATAAGTTGGGGTCTGTGTTGCTTAGTATATCTTCCCAGCTTATATCGGTTAGGACTTGGTTTACTTGGTCCCACTTTATGTTTTTGTTATTGAAGTTAAATTTGCTGAATGCTCCCTCGTGACTAGTCTCATTTTGTCGGTCTGGGGCTCCACGCATACATGTCTGAACCTCAATTATGTTGTGATCTGAGTATATTGTTTTTGATATGGTGACATTTCTTATCAGATCATCATTGTTAGTGAAGATGAGGTCTAGTGTATTCTCCAGTCTAGTAGGCTCTATTATTTGCTGGTTTAAATTGAATTTTGTGCAGAGATTTAAAAGCTCGTGTGAGTGTGAGTTTTCATCAGAGCTGCCTCCTGGTGTTATTACTGCAACAATATTATTTGCTATATTTCTCCATTTTAGGTGCCTTAAGTTGAAATCCCCCAGGAGCAAGATGTTGGGTGCAGGAGCTGGAAGATTTTCCAGAGAGTGGTCAATTTTTAACAGCTGTTCCTGGAATTGCTGGGATGTTGCATCCGGAGGCTTGTAGACTACCACAATGACTAGGTTTTGGTTCTCGACCTTTACTGCTAAAACTTCCACTACATCATTTGAGGCATTTAGCAGTTCTGTGCAAACAAGTGACTCTGCAATGTACAGGCCAATCCTCCCCCCCCTTTTGCCTGTTCACTCTGTCACATCTGTATAGGTTGTAACCTGGGATCCATATTTCGTTGTCCAAGTGATCCTTTATGTGGGTCTCAGTGAAAGCCGCGAACATTGCCTTTGCCTCTGCAAGCAGTCCACGGATGAAAGGTATTTTGTTGTTTGTTGCTGGCTTTAGACCCTGTATATTTGCAAAGAAGAATGTTATCGGACTGGTGGTATTGTTGGTACTGGGGGGGGGGTATTGTTGGTACTGTAACATGTGTTAGAACCTCTATATTGTGATGTAACATTATGTGTTAGAACCTCTATATTGTGATGTAACATTATGTGTTAGAACCTCTATATTGTGATGTAACATTATGTGTTAGAACCTTTATATTGTGATGTAACATTATGAGTTAGAACCTCTATATTGTGATGTAACATTATGTGTTAGAACCTCTATATTGTGATGTAACATTATGTGTTAGAACCTCTATATTGTGATGTAACATTATGTGTTAGCACCTCTATATTGTGAAGCAACATTATGAGTTAGAACCTCTATATTGTGATGTAACATTATGTGTTAGAACCTCTATATTGTGATGTAACATTATGTGTTAGAACCTCTATATTGTGAAGTAACATTATGTGTTAGAACCTCTATATTGTGATGTAACATTATGTGTTAGAACCTCTATATTGTGATGTAGCATTATGTGTTAGAACCTCTATATTGTGAAGTAACATTATGTGTTAGAACCTCTATATTGTGATGTAACATTATGTGTTAGAACCTCTATATTGTGAAGTAACATTATGTGTTAGAACCTCTATATTGTGAAGTAACATTATGTGTTAGAACCTCTATATTGTGATGTAACATTATGTGTTAGAACCTCTATATTGTGATGTAACATTATGTGTTAGAACCTCTATATTGTGAAGTAACATTATGTGTTAGAACCTCTATATTGTGAAGTAACATTATGTGTTAGAACCTCTATATTGTGAAGTAACATTATGTGTTAGAACCTCTATATTGTGAAGTAACATTATGTGTTAGAACCTCTATATTGTGACGTAACATTATGTGTTAGAACCTCTATATTGTGATGTAACATTATGTGTTAGAACCTCTATATTGTGATGTAACATTATGTGTTAGAACCTCTATATTGTGAAGTAACATTATGTATTGGTTTTCTTGGATGTTTAGTAATGTGGTTTTTTTCTCATGTATAGAGAGGAGTACTGTGTATATGTTATACACATGTTGACACGGTTTTATTTTGGTAGTATTGTACTACATGGTTTGTGTATATTCAGTTTTTATATAAAATATATATATATAAAAAAAACTACTGTTGCTCCTCCTCCCCCTCCTTCTCCTGCCACCACCGCTGCCATCGCCGCTGCCACCGCAGCTGCCACCGCCGCTGCCACCGCCGCTGCCAACGCCGCTGCCACCGCAGCTGCCACCGCAGCTGCCACCGCCGCTGCCACCGCCGCTGCCACCGCCACTGCCACCGCCGCTGCCACCGCCGCTGCCACTATAACTAATAATAATAATAATTTTAATAAAAATAATAATAGTAATAATAAATATAATAATAACAATAATAATAATAGAAGAGTAAATTTTTTTATAGACAAAATTGTGAATGTAACATAAAGAAGTGAGATATAAGTAATGTTAAGTTACTTATGATCAAACTGACTTATAATTGTGAATGTAACATAAAGAAGTGAGATATAAGTAATGTCAAGTTACTTATAATCAAACTGACTTATAATTGTGAATGTAACATAAAGAAGTGAGATATAAGTAATGTCAAGTTACTTATGATCAACCTGACTTATAATTGTGAATGTAACATAAAGAAGTGAGATATAAGTAATGTTAAGTTACTTATGATCAAACTGACTTATAATTGTGAATGTAACATAAAGAAGTGAGATATAAGTAATGTCAAGTTACTTATGATCAACCTGACTTATAATTGTGAATGTAACATAAAGAAGTGAGACATAAGTAGTGTCAAGTTACTTATGATCAAACTGACTTATAATTGTGAATGTAACATAAAGAAGTGAGATATAAGTAATGTCAAGTTACTTATGATCAAACTGACTTATAATTGTGAATGTAACATAAAGAAGTGAGATATAAGTAATGTCAAGTTACTTATGATCAAACTGACTTATAATTGTGAATGTAACATAAAGAAGTGAGATATAAGTAATGTCAAGTTACTTATGATCAAACTGACTTATAATTGATTTTATCTTACAGTCTCATGTTGCGTTGCTCAAGACCTAGTTTTTATTTTTTTTAATTTTATTAAAAACTGCATATACATATAGATACATGGACAGGTATACACCAGGTCATGAAGAAAGTGCACCGTGCATAACAACACAAAAACTAACCTAACAAGCAACACTCAGGCAAATATATGGGTAACTAGTACCATGGTTTGTATCATACCATAGTATATACACCATGCATCCTACACACACTAACCTCCCCTGGTTTGTATCATACCATAGTATATACACCATGCATCCTACACACACTAACCTCCCCTGGTTTGTATCACACCATAGTATATACACCATGCATCCTACACACACTAACCTCCCCTGGTTTGTATCATACCATAGTATATACACCATGCATCCTACACACACTAACCTCCCCTGGTTTGTATCATACCATAGTATATACACCATGCATCCTACACACACTAACCTCCCCTGGTTTGTATTATACCATAGTATATACACCATGCATCCTACACACACTAACCTCCCCTGGTTTGTATTATACCATAGTATATACACCATGCATCCTACACACACTAACCTCCCCTGGTTTGTATCATACCATAGTATATACACCATGCATCCTACACACACTAACCTCCCCTGGTTTGTATCATACCATAGTATATACACCATGCATCCTACACACACTAACCTCCCCTGGTTTGTATTATACCATAGTATATACACCATGCATCCTACACACACTAACCTCCCCTGGTTTGTATCATACCATAGTATATACACCATGCATCCTACACACACTAACCTCCCCTGGTTTGTATCATACCATAGTATATACACCATGCATCCTACACACACTAACCTCCCCTGGTTTGTATCATACCATAGTATATACACCATGCATCCTACACACACTAACCTCCCCTGGTTTGTATCATACCATAGTATATACACCATGCATCCTACACACACTAACCTCTCCTGGTTTGTATCATACCATAGTATATACACCATGCATCCTACACACACTAACCTCCCCTGGTTTGTATCATACCATAGTATATACACTATGCATCCTATACACACTAACCTCCCCTGGTTTGTATTATACCATAGTATATACACTATGCATCCTACACACACTAACCTCCCCTGGTTTGTATTATACCATAGTATATACACCATGCATCCTACACACACTAACCTCCCCTGGTTTGTATCATACCATAGTATATACACCATGCATCCTACACACACTAACCTCCCCTGGTTTGTATCATACCATAGTATATACACTATGCATCCTACACACACTAACCTCCCCTGGTTTGTATTATACCATAGTATATACACTATGCATCCTACACACACTAACCTCCCCTGGTTTGTATTATACCATAGTATATACACCATGCATCCTACACACACTAACCTCCCCTGGTTTGTATTATACCATAGTATATACACTATGCATCCTACACACACTAACCTCCCCTGGTTTGTATCATACCATAGTATATACACCATGCATCCTACACACACTAACCTCCCCTGGTTTGTATCATACCATAGTATATACACCATGCATCCTACACACACTAACCTCCCCTCAGGGAAGGTATGCCAACTCCCAAGTATATTTTACTTAAGTACACACACAATAATTAACCATAGTCATGCACGTGTTCACCGAACATCTGCATTACTAAGGTGAACAACCACTAACACTGACATTATATGTACACATTATACACAGCTCACAGTAACAGTGAGCTTTTACAAAAAAAAATGAAAATATGGAATTTCATGAACTTAGTGACAACAGAGGCCACTCAAAGCACAATATATCCATGCTATGTTGAACAATCAAACAAAACCATGCTGTGAAATGTGACCAAATATATACTGGTACTAGATGCTGCTCCACAAGACGGGCATCCAAAGTGCAAACGATAGGAATTGTTTACACTGAAATTCCATGCGTTTAACAACAGTAAATATTTGTCCAGTTCACACATAATGATAAAGTTATCTCAATACTTAAGATTACAGTGATCCCTGTAAAACATTAAGCTGAACCAAAAGGAATTATTACACTGGACATAATGGACAAGTCCCTTATTCAGAGAATTATTATTATATACACACACACACACCAACCATACCAACTCCTCAACAATACCTCGTGGGCATCCATCTGTCCCACACCATTGAACATACAATGAACACTAATCAATTATATAAAATAGCAATACACAAACATATAACATGGGGCACGGTGTTTGAAACACCAAATTTCACACATCAAACTACACAACAGTTATCATGTGGGAGTTCGACACGTGGATTAGGTAAGAAATACTCACGTAGGTTGTTATTACGTATAATTACAGATATGTGGAGAGAGACCGCAGCCGTTACCTTGCCTCCTTGCTCACACTCGTAACACTGACTGACCGGCCGCCCACAGTACCCAGTAGAGGGTCTTCGAATAATGCCAGTTCAGCGCAATATGAATAGACAGTGACTCAGGCAGAGACGGTTGGTCGTTGAGTCAACGGTACACTGGTTACTACTACTGAGACTGGTTACTGGTAACTGGTTACTACTACTGAGAGCTCGGCGACGCTAACGTATGTCGTCCCGATATACAACTAATACAAACTAGGGATGGCAGGTACACGGCTTGGGCTGAATCTATACAATGTCAAAGTACACAACAATTAAACATTATATATACATAAGTAGAACATTGGAATGAAAGCTTACGTAACTGAAACTGTAATGCAATACAAGGTATACTATAGTACAACTTAAAACTCAACAAATGAACAACGAACTCAACGTTGAGATTACCAGTGATAAAAAAAAAATTTTGATCGATCGATCTGTATTCGTGTGATCTACGGATTCTGAGGAAGGAATATATACAAAGAAAGAGTGTTTAACAGAAAGGCAGATTCGGTGCACGCAAATCTAGACTGTTAACTCTCAGAATGCAGAGAGAACATGAACACAAAAAAAAAAATTCGTTGAATACTGATAAGTTGATACTGTAATTATTCATCTATACAGGTTATTTACATTTAACCCCAACTCTGCTAGGGTGTAATTGACATATGCAGAATGGGTATCATCTCTGGGAGGATCAAACTCTGTAGCATTGGCTAACTCATGCTGTATTTGAGGCAAATCTGAATTGGAAGTTACAAATGATACTTGAGGATTTCTCAATACCTGTCGTGTACGTAGGGAATAACGACATTCAGGTTGATCGTCTGACTGAGTATCAGAGGAAGAGAGTACAGGATCAGGAGGATTGTCAGAGTCTGTCACATTAGTCTGGGTTGGAACATCATTATCATCACATACTAACTTCATATGATCCAAATGCGATTCTTTATACTGACCAGTACTAATCTCTCTAACCTTATACTTATTACCAGTGATGTGTTCAACTACTCGATAAGGACCAACAAACTTTTGATCAAGCTTTGGCATTGCAGACGTCTTGTTAAAATTAATCAGCATAACTCTCGAACCTACTTTGATTTTGGATGGCTTTGCTCGAGTGTTTGCGACTCTTGTAAATTCTGCTGTTGATTTATGAAGTGTTTCACGGATTCTTCTAAAAACACTTTGAGCTAAGCTGGTACGAGTTGCTATGAAATCATCAGGGTTGTAATTTGGTTTCGGATTAGAATATAACAACTCATAAGGCAAACGTTTATCTACACCATACAATGCATAATGTGGAGTGTCACCTATAGAAACATTGTAAGCAGAATTTATAGCACACTGCACATCAGGTATAACTTCATCCCAAGTTTCACTGTTGGGATTGATAGTGGCTCTCAAGACATCAAGTACTTTCTTATTGGTTCGTTCCGCTAACCCATTGCTGGCAGGATGATGAGGAACAATGGTGGATTTAGAGATCTTGTACAAGGTACACAAATTTTCAAGAATTTCATTACAGAATTCACCTCCATTATCTGTTACTAGGGACTTAGGGGTGGTATGCCTGCAGATAATGCGTTCTTTAAACGCTTTAGCTACTGTCTCGGCAGTCTTATCTGCAATAGGAACTAACTCGCAATATCTGGTGAAATGGTCTACCATAACACACAGATGTTTGTTACCTTGGAGGGAACATTGGAAATTAGTTAACAAATCTAGCGCAACTCTTTCCCAAGGTTCGCTAGTAGTTGGATATACTTGGATTGGATTAGGACCATTAGCATTGCCTTTATGTTGCATGCAGACACTACATTTCTTAACATACTCAGAAATATCAGTTGCCATTCGAGGCCAAAAGTATTTCAATCTGGCTTGTTTTACTGAACGATCCATACCAGGGTGTGCAACACCTGGTACATCGTGAACTAGCTGTAAGGCTACATTCACTAGTGACTGTGGAATTACTAACTGGTATACTCTTCTGCTAGGAGTACCCAACTCGGCTGTTCGATACAGTAATTCTTGGTTCATGACAAAGTCACTGATGGGTGCTGGTGGCTTCACAGACAGAATAAGATCTTCCTGGAGCAGGAATCGAATCACACCAGACCACATGGGATCTGTTCGTTGAGCATTCTTTACATCTTCAGCACTAAATGGAGGGTCTGCAGTTACTATACTAACATGTCGCGATAAGGCATCTGCGACTACATTTGACTTGCCAGGTAAATGCTCAAAGGTGGGATTGAACTCTTGGATAGTCAAGGTCCATCTAGCTAACCTTCCAGTAGGTTGTTTGTTCTGGAATAAGGGTATCAGTGGAGCATGGTCTGTCAAGACATGAACAGAGTACTGATAAATAATGTCTCGGAAGTGCTTTAAAGACCATACTATTGCTAAAGCTTCTTGCTCAGTTACTGTATAATTACGTTCAGCCTTCGTAAGGACTCGGCTAGCAAATGCAACTGCGTTGTACTTGCCATCGGTCTTCTGAGCTAGTACGGCACCTATGCCAATGGAACTAGCATCAGTTGTCAGATAGAAGGGCTTAGAAAAATCTGGAAATTTCAAAATTGGAGCAGATGTTAGCTTTTCTTTTAGAGTTTGGAATGCTCTTTCTTGACGGAAGGTCCAAACAAAAGGAGCATCTTTCTTAAGCAACTCAGTTAGAGGAGCAGCTATGGAAGAAAAATTGGCAATGAAAGATCTATAAAAATCTGCTAAGCCCACAAAGGATCTTACGGCATCAGCAGTTTTGGGAGTTGGAAAATTTAGTACTGCAGCTACTTTACTTTGGTCAGTCGTAACCCCTCTAGGAGTGACTATGTGACCAAGAAACTTAATTTCTGATCTGAAAAATTGACATTTAGACAGTTTGATCTTTAAATTGGCTTCTTCAAGCTTACCAAGTACTACATCAAGTCTTTTCAAGTGTGTATCCACGTCTTTAGACATGACGATTACGTCATCTAAGTACACCATAAGTGCATTACCTATGAGACCTCTAAAGATATTAGTCATGAGCCTTGAGAACGTGATAGGGGAAGATCGTAATCCAAATGCCATACGGAGGAAGTGATAATGACCTGTAGGAGTGGAGAATGCAGTTAGCTCTTGGCTGTCCTCGTGAAGAGGGACTTGCCAAAACCCTTGTAACAAATCTAGGGTTGAAAAGACTTTGTTATCTCCGATATTACGTAAAAGATCACCCAGTACAGGGAGTGGAAAGCGATCTGGAATGGTTTTCGCGTTTAACTTCCTAAAGTCAATTACTGGGCGCCAAGTACCATCCTTCTTAGGTACTAGTATCAAGGGTGCATTCCAAGGTGAATTGCTAGGTGCAATAACTCCATCATCAAGCGTTTGATTGATCAATTCTTCTGCGACAGCAACTTGTGAATGAGGCATTCTGTACGCAGGTATGTAGATAGGTCTAGTACCAGGTTCAAGTGGAATACGATGGGACAATAAGTTCGTTATACCCATCTTCTCACCTGGTAAAGCAATGGCTTTACGACGTTTGTTCAACAGAGTCAACAAACGCTTGACTTCATCTGGGAAGTCAGTGGGAGCTAAGTCTTTCTCCTCAACTGGTGGAACAGATTGATCCAGTGAAGTGGCCCAATTGGAAACACGGTCGACTGCATGTTGGAGAGAAACTGTAATGAGGTGACAGTCAGCGCCTGCACAGGCAATAGCAAAGTCATCAACATAGAGTGATGACCAAATATTTGATGGAAGACTAGAGGCCAAATCATTAATAGCAAGGAGAAAAAGTGTTGTGCTCAGAACACATCCCTGGGGGACACCTTCAGCTTGGATAAAGTCCGGGGAGAGCACATTATTAACCCGAACACGGAAATGCCTGTCAGTTAAAAAGTTCTTAAGGAAGGATGGTAGATTGCCTCGAAGGCCTAAGGAGTGGGCTTGGGCTAAAATAGTATACCTCCAAGTTGTGTCATGTGCCTTCTCAAGGTTAAAAAATATGGCAATAACTGAGTGGTTATTCGCAAAGGCATTACGAACATACGTATCCAAGCGTAGTAAGGGGTCTATGGTAGAACGTCCCTTACGAAAGCCATATTGACGAGTGGAGAAACTGTTGTGTGTCTCTAAATACCACACTAAACGTCTATTTACTAGGCATTCCATTACTTTGCAAACTGCACTGGTAAGAGCAATGGGATGATAGTGGGAGGTTTCATGTCCCGTAGTGCCTGGTTTGCGGAAAGGGAGAACAATGGCGGATTTCCACAGCTGTGGAAGAACTCCTTGTGACCAAATGAGATTGTAAAGGCGTAATAGGACTGCAAGGGCTGACTGATGTAAATGTTGTAGCATACGAATATGAATGTCATCGGGCCCAGCTGCCGATGATCGACAAGCTGAGAGTGTTGCCTCCAGTTCTTGAAGTGTAAAAGGGACATTATACTGTTCTTCTCTGAGAGAAGAAAAGTCCAAGGATGCTAACTCTCTGGCAGACTTTGAGGAAAGAAATGAGGGGCATAGATGGAGTCCCTGAGAAATACGGACCAAATGATTGCCAATTTCATTGGCAACATCTAGTGGGTTTGCTATATCAACACCAGCAACCCGCAGAACAGGAGCTGGGTCAGGAGAATATTTACCACTCAGTTTTCGTACTTTTTTCCAGACTGCACTCATAGAGGAAGCAGAGGTGATGGTGGAGACATAATCTCGCCAGCAAGTGCGTTTAGCGTCACGGATGACACGGCGAGCGATCGCACGCTTCTGTTTAAAATCAAGGAGTCTCTCTGTGGTTCTATTGTACCGGCACCTGCCCCATGCAGCACGTTTCAAACGTACTGCATGAGCACAAGCAGGAGACCACCAAGGCACACATTTCTGAGAATGCCTGCCCGAAGTTTGGGGTATAGAATGAGAAGCTGCGGTGAAAACGGAGGACGAGAAGAGGTGTAAAAGCTCATCGATGGAGGACGAAGAAGGAACCTCTTTAAAAACAGTTAGGTGTGAGTAAAGGTTCCAATTTGCCCGATTAAATTGCCAGCGTGGGGTGCGAAGAGGTGGCGAATATGAAGGGGAAGCAAGAATGATTGGGAATTGATCACTGTCATGTAA
Organism: Cherax quadricarinatus; assembly: GCF_038502225.1. Lineage (NCBI taxonomy): Eukaryota > Metazoa > Arthropoda > Malacostraca > Decapoda > Parastacidae > Cherax > Cherax quadricarinatus. The sequence goes on along the minus strand of NW_027195518.1, from coordinate 106,305 downwards.
GTCCGGGAGAACAGACCAAGTGAAGTCTAATGTGGTGGAGGAAGAGCAGACTAAGAGATCGATGCAAGAGAGAGTATGAGTCCGAGGATCAAAATGGGTGTGAGTACCTTTTTTTAAAACATGGAGGGGGTGGGTGGCAAGAAAAACCTCTAACTGAATTCCACGGGAATCACAGTGAGAATCCCCCAGAGGAAATGGTGGGCATTAAAATCACCAAGTAACAGAATCGGTTGCGGTAATGACGAAACAAGGAAGGCAATATCCGGAATAGATAATGCCCGAGAAGGAGAGAGATATAAAGAACAGAGCGTATACCACCTATGTAAGTGGATACGGGCTACTGTGTAATGCAGCAAAGTATGAACAAATAGCTGATGGTACGGAATATCAGTGCATAGAAGAAGGGCACTTTCATTAAAGGTCCCATCAGGAAAAGGATCTGAAGAATACAATAAATTATAGCCTGAGATGGGAGAAACAAGACCAGAGTGTAATTTTGGTTCCTGTAAGCAAACACCAACAGGGGCAAACTGGGAGAGTAACATCTGAAGCTCACCCTGATTACCACTGAGGCCGCGTATATTCCACTGTAAATAGGCCATGATTTCCAATGATAAAGATACATGAAATCCGCAGGAAAGGGTTCCTACGGACTAGAGGGGTTAGAAAAGTCCACATGCGGAGGCAGTGGAAAACGTTCAAGCAGCGAAGGAACGGTGCGCTGTGAAGAAAGGAGTTGCGCAGATGGAGCAGAGGAGAGAGAAAGAGCGGAAGGTGGATCAGTGTCCATTGATGGTTTGGTCTCTGCAATATATTCAGAGATTGCTTCAAGTGTTTCAGAATTCAGAGACGTCGTATGGGAGACAATATTGGAAATGGTAGGGGGAGGATGAGTAAAGATTGGAACTGTATTGGACTGTACCAAGGTAGGGGGGGGGCGAAAGGGTGGAGGGAACTGGAGAAGCGTGGCAGGGGACAGAAGAGGCAGGAACCTGGGAGGTGGCAGAAGAGGAAGAAACTTGGGAGGGAACAGGGGAGGAAGGTATAGTACGAGGAGGAGGGTGAACCTCTACACTTGTAACTGAGCCAGTGAGAGGGGAAGAACCAGGGACAGAGACAGGGAGGGTAAAATGAGGAGGTGGAAGATGGGTAGGAGGTGTTAATGGACCTTTTTTTGACTTTTGAGAAGTAGAGGGACGATTGGGAGGAGGTGTTGTACGAGGTCTCGTCGATACTGAGGCTTGTGAGAGAGAACACGAAGAAGCGAGATCAGACTGAGGCATTGAAGTAGGGACGTCTGAGCCGAGGACAGCAAAAGGATTAGATACATGAGTGACTATGGGAGAGGTAACCACAGAGGTGGGTGTAGAAGATGGGATACCAGAAGTGGGGGGACGTTTTGAAACACGGGAATAAGAAACACGTGGGAGTCTCCCTTGGAGGCAGAGATGAGAAACTGCCATGGCATAAGGGAGACCTTCTGTCTCTTTGAGGTAACGGATTTCCCGCTCGTTTAAATAGACTTGACAACGGCGAGAGTACGAAGGGTGAGCCTCATGACAGTTAAGGCAAGAGGGAGATCGATTGCAAGACGTATTAGAATGGTCATCGGCACCACAGACTGGGCATTCGGCGATAGATCTGCAATATTTCGCTGGATGGCCAAATCGCCAGCAATTTCTACACTGTTGTGGTGTAGGGATCACCTTTCGAACTTGTAACCGATGTCCTGCTATATAAACTGAGGATGGGAGTTCTCAGCTGTCAAAAGTTAAACGAGCCACATTGCTTGGGTATCGTCTCCGCCCGCGGGCAGGAAGAACATAAGTGTCTACCTTGAGGATTGGGAGATCTTGGAGTTCCAGCTGTTCAAAAATGTCAGTGCCACATGTCTGGAAATTTTGTTGAACTATGGTATGGGGCAGAATGATGGTACCACTACAAGAATTGAGGCAATGATGTTTTTCAAGAGTGACAGGAACAGTATCGATATGGGAAAGACGAGAGAGCTCATGAGCCTGGGTAGCATTCTGTATGGTAATGATGCGCGTACCGCTCTTAAGAACATGAAAAGAAATATCTTTACCAACATAACGTAGGGGTGCCTTGCAAATACTGTGGTCAGAAAGATAGGCAGTAGAGGAAGTCGGTCGTAAAGTGAAGAATTTAGTCCATTGTTCAGTCTGAAACTGAGCGTGGAAAGGTAGTGAAGGACGTGTCGATTGTTTCTGAGAAGAACGAGAAGGTGGAGAAGTATCATCAGCAGGTAATTGTCGTTGGCGTTTAGGCGTGGGACCAGAGTTGGTCCGACGTGGAATGGGTCGGCGATTTGAAAATTGCCGCACCGTAGAGGGAGAGGCCAGAATCATAGTCAGAGGAGAGCGAAGGTCCGATAAATCGATGGAGTCAGTCGAGGCCTCAGTACCTGAAGCGGGTGAGGAAACAGCACCGGCAATAGGAACAGAGGCATGAGGAGTGTCTGAAGAGCGGTCCAAACATGAGGCGGGGTCAGAACGAGGTGCGGTATCAAGAAGGGATCCGGGGGTAGTAGGTTCATGGACTAGGGCTGCCATGGTTAGGTTACTTCTTTCTTTTTGTTTTTAAGAAAAAAAGGAAAGAAGAAAAGAAAATAAAAATGAAAAAAAAGAATAAAAAAAGGGGGGACCGGGGAGGGATAGTTCCTAGGAGGAATGAAAGGGCCAGAAATCTCCCTCCACGCCCAAGATGACCTCAGCACCGCAAGTAGCACAGATGCAGCATGGAACCCGTGCCATACCCTACCCATCATGCTAGTAAACTAACAATCCGGGATAGCAACCTCACATCTGCCGAGCTACCTCGGTGGACAAAAGAGAGGGCGGCCGGATATCCGCCACATAGCATACCTCCTTCAGCCACCACCCCCGGAATCCGAAAGGTGGCTTCCGGAGATACACCCGTCGCCTGAAAGACACCCAAAGCTACTCCGGGATACCGGAGAGGGATTGGGACATCCCCGGGCGATCCAGATTCCACAGAAAACTATGCCATCGCCAAGAACCTCAACGGAATGGGATAGACCCCGGTATCCTTTCCCCTACCTAGGAACTAGCGTGCCTGTGGGAGAAATCCCAAAGGCCAAAAAGAGGAAGGGCAAAAGGGAGGGGTGGGGAGGAGGAGGAGGAAAGGAAAAAGGGGAGGATGGGGAGGATGGGATAGGGGAGGGGAGATTGGGGGGTAATTAGGTTCGGTCTGAGGAAGAAGACCGACAGGTCTAATTACTCAGACCAAGAGCCTCTTCACCACGCCTAGGAGCCCCCCTTGAAGAGGAATTTTGTGCTCAATATTACCTACTTTCTCTCTCTCTCTCTCTCTCTCTCTCTCTCTCTCTCTCTCTCTTCATCTTTGTAATTTGTGATAAGGTGTAAGACCTCGCCTGTACCATCCATTATATCATTATATGTACCATATTATTAACACATATACAAGAAGTCTCTGAATGTATTTTTAGTAAGGTGTGTATCGTATTAAGTAGTAGTGACCTGAGTTAAGTATAATTGGAAGTGTTCATTGAACTTGAACACTTGTATCATATGATCTATTTTAGACTTCTGACTTTATAGTAAATATTTACTCTTGCATAAGCTATAAGGGGAAGATAAGCGAGGAATTCTTGTGTTGTGAGTCTTACACGAGATATCATCACTGGCAAACATGGCAACTGTCATAGAGGAACCTATTTCAGCAGGTGATGGAAATGATGATAGCTTCCAGACCTTTAAAAGTAAACAAAGAAGAAAAAGTGAGAAAGGGCTAGAGCGTCGACGTAGTCAGACTCACTTGACTCGTACACAATGTGAAACTAAACGTCCTTAGTGCACAGATGCTGCAAGAAGTCTTTCTTCTAAGGAAGAATGTGTTAAGCTGAACTTCCCTGACAACACCCTGCTGCCTGCTAAGTGTGCATGGCTAATGGAAGCTGTAAACAAGCATCCTAACTCAAGGATCCAATTTAGGAAAAACACACACAACTTTGTGTTTGTGGAACAGAATGAAGAACTGATCAATGATCTACTTAGTACACCTTATGGGGATATTAAGCTGCTCCGACCTCCATCAGACACTCACCACTTTAAAAAATGGGTCAGTATCATAATCTTTGAATACCCTCTCTACATGGACCCATCCCATCTGACTCTCAGTGAGCATATCATCAAGCCTAAAAGACTTAAAGGAAAAATCCAAATTATTGCCAGTTGGGTGGGTCCTGTGCCCCTCCCCCGAAATATCTGGGTGCATGGTTTACGTTTCCCAAACATCGAAGTGTACCTACCCCCTAAATGTAGGTGTTACAAATGCCAGCACTATGGCCATGTTGCAGTAGACTGAGGAATACTATATTCTTGGTGTGGTAAGTGTGCTGGGAAACATTCCACTAGAGAATGCACATTTATTATTATTATTATAATAAAAAAGAAGCGCTAAGCCACAAGGGCTATACAGCGCTGCAGGGTAGGGAAGGAAGCGAGGGTATTGGATGGCAGAAGGGAGGAGGGATGATTAGCAGATTACAGAAAACAGCGGGGCAGGGGATAGTATGGGGGTAGAGGGTAGCAAGAGATTGAAGTAGAAAGGGCTGAAGGTATCAGAATTTGTGAAGTAAGTCAGTTGTTGTCAAAAAGTCAATGAGAGAGTCCGGATGAAAGGTTGGTCCATCAGAGAGAAGGGAAGGTAAAGAGAGAGCAGCGGAGCGAAGACGACGACAGAGGTAAATTCTGCGTGCTCGTTGATAAAGTGGGCAGTCCAACAGAATGTGGCTGACTGATAATGGAGCTTGGCAATTCTCACAGAGAGGAGCAAGACGCCTCTCCATGAGATATCCATGAGTAAGACGAGTATGGCCAATGCGAAGACGGGAGAGAGTAGTCTCCCAACCTCGACACTAGTGATAAGAAGACAGCCAGTAACCTTTACTCGGTTTAATAGATTGAAGTTTGTTGCCGAGCATAGTAGACCAACGTTGTTGCCAACGGGTGTGAAGGTGGGAAGATATTGCAGCAAAATAGTCCGTAAATGGAATACCTCTATAAGAAACTGGTAGGTCATGTACTGCTGACCGCGCAGCAGTGTCTGCCTGTTCATTGCCCTGTACGTCAACATGACCAGGGACCCAACAAAAAACAATATCTTTATGCTTGGTAAAGATGCGGCGTAGCCAAAGTTGGATACGGAGGACTAAGGGGTGAGGTGTATCAAATTTTTGTATAGCCTGTAAAGCACTAAGGGAGTCTGAGACAACCACAAATGATGACACAGGCATAGATGCAATACGGATAAGTGCTGTAAGGATGGCATATAATTCAGCAGTAAAAATACTAGCCGAAGATAGTAAATGCCCTTGTACGACGCTGTCCAGAAACACTGCTGCGAATCCTACGCTGTCAGAAGACTTAGAGCCATCTGTGTACACAGCAATGGCATGAGAATGAGAGTGAAAGTGCTCAAGAAAAAGAGAGCGGGAAGCGACTGTAGACTGTTGGGCTTTCGAGCAAGGGAGGGAGAAAGAACAGACTCGAACAGCTGGAACTTCCCAGGGGGGTAGGGAAAAGTGAGATGCTACATGTACATAGAAAGGTGGTAGTTGAAGAGAAGACAAGAGCGAATGAAGGCGAAGAGAGAAGGGACGGAGTAAACAGGGGCGGCGAACAAATGAAGAATGTCTACTAATATCAGTGACCATTCTATAAATGGAAGGATTGCGGAGATCATGAGAGCGTACATAGTAGCGCAGGCAATGGGCATCACGGCGATTGGATAAGGATGGAACGTTCGCTTCTGCATAGAGGCTCTCGACAGGGGAAGAGCGAAAAGCACCAAGGCATAAACGTAATCCTTGGTGATGAATGGGGTTAAGGCTAGAGAGAGTAGCAGGAGATGCCGCTGAATAGATCTGGTCACAATAATCAAGTTTCGATAAAATAAGGGTGGAATGTAGGCGAAGGAGGGTTCGACGATCAGCTCCCCATGAAAGATGAGCAAGGGTTTTAAGAAGGTTCAGCCGGCTGTGACAAGTTGCCTTCAGAGAGGTAATGTGAGGTTTCCAGGATAACCTACGATCAAAGAGGAGGCCCAGAAACTTGACTGTATCACGTTCAGGGATACGGGAGCCATAGAGGTACAAAGGATGATCGGAGATGACAGAGCGTCTAGTGAAAGTAATTTGGTGGGTTTTAGTGCTGGAAAATTTAAACCCACGTGTGGTGGCCCAATTGGAAACACGGTCGACTGCATGTTGGAGAGAAACTGTAATGAGGTGACAGTCAGCGCCTGCACAGGCAATAGCGAAGTCATCAACATAGAGTGATGACCAAATATTTGATGGAAGACTAGAGGCCAAATCATTAATAGCAAAGAGAAAAAGTGTTGTGCTAAGAACACATCCCTGGGGGACACCTTCAGCTTGGATAAAGTCCAGGGAGAGCACATTATTAACCCGAACACGGAAATGCCTGTCAGTTAAAAATGTTCTTAAGGAAGGATGGTAGATTGCCTCGAAGGCCTAAGGAGTGGGCTTGGGCTAAAATATTATACCTCCAAGTTGTGTCATATGCCTTCTCAAGGTCAAAAAATATGGCAATAACTGAGTGGTTATTCGCAAAGGCATTACGAACATACGTATCCAAGCGTAGTAAGGGGTCTATGGTAGAACGTCCCTTACGAAAGCCATATTGACGAGTGGAGAGACTGTTGTGTGTCTCTAAATACCACACTAAACGTCTATTTACTAGGCGTTCCATTACTTTGCCAACTGCACTGGTAAGAGCAATGGGACGATAGTGGGAGGTTTCATGTCCCGTAGTGCCTGGTTTGCGGAAAGGGAGAACAATGGCGGATTCCCACAGCTGTGGAAGAACTCCTTGTGACCAAATGAGATTGTAAAGGCGTAATAGGACTGCAAGGGCTGACTGATGTAAATGTTGTAGCATATGAATATGAATGTCGTCGGGCCCAGCTGCCGATGATCGACAAGCTGAGAGTGTTGCCTCCAGTTCTTGAAGTGTAAAAGGAATATTATACTGTTCTTCTCTGAGAGAAGAAAAGTCCAAGGGTGCTAACTCTCTGGCAGACTTTGAGGAAAGAAATGAGGGGCATAGATGGAGTCCCTGAGAAATACAAACCAGATGATTTCCAATTTCAATGGCAACATCTAGTGGGTTTGCTATATCAACACCGGCAACCCGCAGAACAGGAGCCGGGTCAGGAGAATATTTACCACTCAGTTTTCGTACTTTTTTCCAGACTGCACTCATAGAGGAAGCAGAGGTGATGGTGGAGACATAATCTCGCCAGCAAGTGCGTTTAGCGTCACGGATGACACGGCGAGCGATCGCACGCTTCTGTTTAAAATCAAGGAGTCTCTCTGTTGTTCTATTGTACCGGTACCTGCCCCATGCAGCGCGTTTCAAATGTACTGCACGAGCACAAGCAGGAGACCACCAAGGCACGCATTTCTGAGAATGCCTGCCCGAAGTTTTGGGTATAGAATGAGAAGCTGCGGTGAAAACGGAGGACGAGAAGAGGTGTAAAAGCTCACCGATGGAGGACGAAGAAGGAACCTCTTTAAAAACAGTTAGGTGTGAGTAAAGGTTCCAATTTGCCCGATTAAATTGCCAGCGTGAGGTGCGAAGAGGTGGCGAATATGAAGGGGAAGTAAGAATGATTGGGAAATGATCACTGTCATGTAAGTCCGGGAGAACAGACCAAGTGAAGTCTAATGCGGCGGAGGAAGAGCAGACTGAGAGATCGATGCAAGAGAGAGTATGAGTCCGAGGATCAAAATGGGTGTGAGTACCTGTATTTAAAACATGGAGGGGGTGGGTGGCAAGAAAAGCCTCTAACTGAATTCCACGGGAATCACAGTGAGACCCCCCCCCCAGAGGAAATGGTGGGCATTAAAATCACCAAGTAACAGAATCGGTTGCGGTAATGACGAAACAAGGAAGGCAATATCCGGAATAGATAATGCCCGAGAAGGAGAGAGATATAAAGAACAGAGCATATACCACCTATGTAAGTGGATACGGGCTGCTGTGTAATGCAGCGAAGTATGAACAAATAGCGGATGGTATGGAATATCAGTGCATAGAAGAAGGGCACTTTCATTAAAGGTCCCATCAGGAAAAGGATCTGAAGAATACAGTAAATTATAGCCTGAGATGGGAGAAATAACAGCAGAGTGTAATTTTGGTTCCTGTAAGCAAACACCAACAGGGGCAAACTGGGAGAGTAACATTTGAAGCTCACCCCGATTACCCCTGAGGCCGCGTATATTCCACTGTAAATAGGCCATGATTGGCAATGATAAAGATACTTGAAATCCGCAGGTAAGGATTCCTATGGACTAGAGGGGTTAGAAAAGTCCACATGCGGAGGCAGTGGAAAACATTCAAGCAGCGAAGGAACGGTGCGCTGTGAAGAAAGGAGTTGCGCAGATGGAGCAGAGGAGAGAGAAAGAGCGGAAGGTGGATCAGTGTCCATTGATGGTTTGGTCTCTGCAATATATTCAGAGATTGCTTCAAGTGTTTCGGAATTCAGAGACGTCGTATGGGAGACAATATTGGAAATGGTAGGGGGAGGATGAGTAAAGATTGGAACTGTATTGGACTGTACCAAGGTAGGGGGGGGCGAAAGGGTGGAGGGAACTGGAGAAGCGTGGCAGGGGACAGAAGAGGCAGGAACCTGGGAGGTGGCAGAAGAGGAAGAAACTTGGGAGGGAACAGGGAAGGAAGGTACAGTACGAGGAGGAGGGTGAACCTCTACACTTGTAACTGATCCAGTGAGAGGGGGAGAACCAGGGACAGAGATAGGGAGGGTAAAATGAGGTGGAAGATGGGTAGGAGGTGTTAACGGACCTTTTTTTGACTTTTGAGAAGTAGAGGAACGATTGGGAGGAGGTGTCGTACGAGGTCTCGTCGATACTGAGGCTTGTGAGAGAGAACTCGGAGAAGCGAGATCAGACTGAGGCGTTGAACTAGCGACGTCTGAGCCGAGGACAGCAAAAGGATTAGATACAGGAGTGACTATGGGAGAGGTAACCACAGAGGTGGGTGTAGAAGATAGGATACCAGAAGTGGGGGAACGTTTTGAAACACGGGAATAAGAAACACGTGGGAGTCTCCCTTGGAGGCGGAGATGAGAAACTGCCATGGCATAAGGGAGACCTTCTGTCTCTTTGAGGTAACAGATTTTCCGCTCGTTTAAATAGACTTGACAATGGCGAGAGTATGAAGGGTGAGCCTCATGACAGTTAAGGCAAGAGGCAGATCGATTGCAAGACGTATTAGAATGGTCATCGGCACCAAGACTGGGCGTTCGGCGATAGATCTGCAATATTTCGCTGGATGGCCAAATCGCCAGCAATTTCTACACTGTTGTGGTGTAGGGATCACCTTTCGAACTTGTAACCGATGTCCTGCTATATAAACTGAGGATGGGAGTTCTCGGCTGTCAAAAGTTAAACGAGCCACATTGCTAGGGTATCGTCTCCGCCCGCGGGCAGGAAGAACGTAAGTGTCTACCTTGAGGATTGGGAGATCTTGGAGTTCCAGCTGTTCAAGAATGTCAGTGCCACATGTCTGGAAATTTTGTTGAACTATGGTATGGGGCAGAATGACGGTACCACTACAAGAATTGAGGCAATGATGTTTTTCAAGAGTGACAGGAACAGTATCGATATGGGAAAGTCGAGAGAGCTCATGAGCCTGGGTAGCATTCTGTACGGTAATGATGCGTGTACCGCTCTTAAGAGCATGAAAAGAAATATCTTTACCAACATGGCGTAGGAGTGCCTTGCCAATACTGTGGTCAGAAAGATAGGCAGTAGAGGAAGTCGGTCGTAAAGTGAAGAATTTAGTCCATTGTTCAGTCTGAAACTGAGCGTGGAAAGGTAGTGAAGGACGTGTCGATCGTTTCTCAGAAGAACAAGAAGGTGGAGAAGTATCATCAGCAGGTAACTGTCGTTGGCATTTATTCGTGGGACCAGAGTTGGTCCGACGTGGAACGGGTCGGCGATTTGAAAATTGCCGCACCGTAGAGGGAGAGGCCGGAAGCATAGTCAGAGGAGAGCGAAGGTCCGATAAATCGAAGGAGTCAGTCGAGGCCTCAGTACCTGAAGTGGGTGAGGAAACAGCACCGGCAATAGGTACAGAGGCATGAGGAGTGTCTGAAGAGTGGTCCAAAGATGAGGCGGGGTCAGAACGAGGTGCGGTATCAAGAAGGGGCCCGGGGGTAGTAGGTTCATGGACTAGGGCTGCCATGGTTAGGTTACTTCTTTCTTTTTGTTTTTAAGAAAAAAAAAGAAAGAAGAAAAGAAAATAAAAATAAAAAAAAGAATAAAAAAAGGGGGGACCGGGGAGGGATAGTTCCTAGGAGTAATGAAAGGGCCAGAAATCTCCCTACACGCCCAAGAGGACCTCAGCACCGCAAGTAGCGCAGATGCAGCATGGAACCCGTGCCATACCCTACCCATCATGCTAGTAAACTAACAATCCGGGATAGCAACCTCACATCTGCCTAGCTACCTCGGTGGACAAAAGAGAGGGCGGCCGGATATCCGCCACAAAGCATACCTCCTTTGGCCACCACCCCCAGAATCTGAAAGGTGGCTTCCAGAGATACACCCGTCACCCGAAAGACACCCAAAGCTACTCCGGGATACCGGAGAGGGATCGGGACATCCCCAGGCGATCCAGATTCCACGGCAATCTACTCCACCGCCAAGAACCTCAACGGAATGGGATAGACCCCGGTATCCTTTCCCCTACCTAGGAACTAGCGTGCCTGTGGGAGAAATCCCAAAGGCCAAAAAGAGGAAGGGCAAAAGGGAGGGGTGGGGAGGAGGAGGAGGAAAGGAAAAAGGGAAGGATGGGATAGGGGAGGGGAGATTGGGGGGTAATTAGGTTCGGTCTGAGGAAGAAGACCGACAGGTCTAATTACTCAGACCAAGAGCCTCTTCACCACGCCAGGAAGCCCCCCTTGAAGAGGAATTTTGTGCTCAATATTACCTACTTTCTCTCTCTCTCTCTCTCTCTCTCTCTCTCTCTCTCTCTCTCTCTCTCTCTCTTCATCTTTGTAATTTGTGATAAGGTGTAAGACCTCGCCTGTACCATCCATTATAATATCATTATATGTTCCATATTATTAACACATACACAAGAAGTCTCTGAATGTATTTTTAGTAAGGTGTGTATCACATTAAGTAGTAGTGACATGAGTTAAGTATAATTGGAAGTGTTCATTGAACTTGAACACTTGTGTCATATGATCTATTTTAGACTTTATTATTTATTTTATTATCACACTGGCCGATTCCCACCAAGGCAGGGTGGCCCGAAAAAGAAAAACTTTCACCATCATTCACTCCATCACTGTCTTGCCAGAAGGGTGCTTTACACTACAGTTTTTAAACTGCAACATTAACACCCCTCCTTCAGAGTGCAGGCACTGTACTTCCCATCTCCAGGACTCAAGTCCGGCCTGCCGGTTTCCCTGAATCCCTTCATAAATGTTACTTTGCTCACACTCCAACAGCACGTCAAGTATTAAAAACCATTTATCTCCATTCACTCCTATCAAACACGCTCACGCATGCCTGCTGGAAGTCCAAGCCCCTCGCACACAAAACCTCCTTTACCCCTTCCCTCCAACCCTTCCTAGGCCGACCCCTACCCCGCCTTCCTTCCACTACAGACTGATACACTCTTGAAGTCATTCTGTTTCGCTCCATTCTCTCTACATGTCCGAACCACCTCAACAACCCTTCCTCAGCCCTCTGGACAACAGTTTTGGTAATCCCGCACCTCCTCCTAACTTCCAAACTACGAATTCTCTGCATTATATTCACACCACACATTGCCCTCAGACATGACATCTCCACTGCCTCCAGCCTTCTCCTCGCTGCAACATTCATCACCCACGCTTCACACCCATATAAGAGCGTTGGTAAAACTATACTCTCATACATTCCCCTCTTTGCCTCCAAGGACAAAGTTCTTTGTCTCCACAGACTCCTAAGTGCACCACTCACTCCTTTTCCCTCATCAATTCTATGATTCACCTCATCTTTCATAGACCCATCCGCTGACACGTCCACTCCCAAATATCTGAATACATTCACCTCCTCCATACTCTCTCCCTCCAATCTGATATTCAATCTTTCATCACCTAATCTTTTTGTTATCCTCATAACCTTACTCTTTCCTGTATTCACCTTTAATTTTCTTCTTTTGCACACCCTACCAAATTCATCCACCAATCTCTGCAGCTTCTCTTCAGAATCTCCCAAGAGCACAGTGTCATCAGCAAAGAGCAGCTGTGACAACTCCCACTTTGTATGTGATTCTTTATCTTTTAACTCCACGCCTCTTGCCAAGACCCTCGCATTTACTTCTCTTACAACCCCATCTATAAATATATTAAACAACCACGGTGACATCACACATCCTTGTCTAAGGCCTACTTTTACTGGGAAAAAATTTCCCTCTTTCCTACATACTCTAACTTGAGCCTCACTATCCTCGTAAAAACTCTTCACTGCTTTCAGTAACCTACCTCCTACACCATACACTTGCAACATCTGCCACATTGCCCCCCTATCCACCCTGTCATACGCCTTTTCCAAATCCATAAATGCCAAAAAGACCTCTTTAGCCTTATCTAAATACTGTTCACTTATATGTTTCACTGTAAACACCTGGTCCACACACCCCCTACCTTTCCTAAAGCCTCCTTGTTCATCTGCTATCCTATTCTCCGTCTTACTCTTAATTCTTTCAATTATAACTCTACCATACACTTTACCAGGTACACTCAACAGACTTATCCCCCTATTTTAGACTTCTGACTTTATATTAAATATTTACTTTTGCATAAGCTATAAGGGGAAGATAAGCGAGGAATTCTTGTGTTGTGAGTCTTACACGAGATATCATCACTGGCAAACATGGCAACTGTCATAGAGGAACCTATTTCTGCAGGTGATGGAAATGATGATAGCTTCCAGACCTTTAAAAGTAAACAAAGGAGAAAAAGTGAGAAAGGGCTAGAGCGTCGACGTAGTCAGACTCACTTGACTCGTACACAATGTGAAACTAAACGTCCTTAGTGCACAGAGGCTGCAAGAAGTCTTTCTTCTAAGGAAGAATGTGTTAAGCTGAACTTCCCTGACAACACCCTGCTGCCTGCTAAGTGTGCATGGCTAAAGGAAGCTGTAAACAAGCATCTTAACTCAAGGATCCAATTTAGGAAAAACACACACAACTTTGTGTTTGTGGAACAGAATAAAGAGCTGATCAATGATCTACTTAGTACACTTTATGGGGATATTAAGCTGCTCCGACCTCCATCAGACACTCACCACTTTAAAAAATGGGTCAGTATCATAATCTTTGAATACCCTCTCTACATGGACCCATCCCATCTGACTCTCAGTGAGCATATCATCAAGCCTAAAAGACTTAAAGGAAAATTCCAAATTATTGCCAGTTGGGTGGGTCCTGTGCCCCTCCCCCGAAATATCTGGGTGCATGGTTTACGTTTCCCAAACATCGAAGTGTACCTACCCCCTAAATGTAGGTGTTACAAATCCCAGCACTATGGCCATGTTGCAGTAGACTGAGGAATACTATATTCTTGGTGTGGTAAGTGTGCTGGGAAACATTCCACTAGAGAATGCACAGTAGGCCTTGACAGCCAAAAATTTAAGTGTATTAGCTGTAAAGAAGTTGGGGTTACAGTTTCCCACAGGGATTGCAGTCAGAACCGAAACAACCTTCGATGTAAACCTGATAACAGTCCTTTAATGGTAACTGAGGATGAGGCCCTCCAGTCTACCACAGCCAGATCTGAGACTGAACCTCTGCAAAGTGTGCAAGAACCCCACCTCACTGCAAAGGATTCTGGTGATACCAGAATGCCATCGCACACACCAGCTGGGGAGGAGCTAGCCATCCCTGCTTGCACATGTGGAACTACTGGTCTGCCACTACTGATACCTATGGCTACACCTGAATATGGGGATGAGCTTGTCATTTTTCCCAATACACACAACTACAACAGTCAGACGGACACCACACAGGTAACCCCCCTGGAAATTGGAGATGAATCAGATGCACAGGACCTACCTGCAATGAATGATGAAACAGACTTGCCACAGGCACCATCAGAGAACACTAATGTAAGCATGGTACCTGTTAAGGTGATAGGTGTTAAAGAAAGCACTAACTCAGAATTGCCATCCTCCAGAGAGGCATTGGGTTCGCCTGACCTTCCTCATATTATAACAAATTTCCAGAAAAAAATTGAGCATCTTGAGCAGATCCTGACAAGTTTAATAAATATATGTAATCAGGATGATGCTCTTGAGCATGGTGATGATGTCAAAAGTGCAGCAATCCCCGATCAGTTTCCAGCAATATGTAAGAAAGAAGCCCATGACTCTTGCCTTCAAGACTTGCCTTGGAACTGGCTGCCAAAATGCCGAGAAATGCTTAAAAATAAAGGTCCTGAAGATAAAGACGTACTAACTATGCTGTTTGCTCTTAAGTGCCTCCACACTGTAGTCAAAGCATAACAGTTTTACCATCTTATGAGCAAGAGATTGTAATAACTCACTACAATGGATACATTACAAATCTTTTCATGGAACATTGCTTCCATCAGGAAGCGGTTGCCTGACTTACATCATATTAGTGCAATCAAGAATATTGATGTCATCTATTTGCAGGAATGTAGATTGAAAGATGGAGCACCTCCTCCAAACTTGCCTGGATATGCAGCTTATAACCTAAGGTCAACCAACTGTTGTGTGATGTATGTCAGAAAGAATTTGCCACATTCACTCCTTTCCTTGCAGAGTCGAGTTAACATGCAGTATCATGGAGTCAAAGTATATGCAGGCGATTTTTCCATAAACATTTTTTATCTCTATGCCCCAGCGAACCAGCTTCGACCTGATGCTTTACCAGATCGCATCAATAGTGAACCTACCATCATTCTTGGAGATTTTAATGCCAAACATAAGAATATTGGTGGGTCTATAACAAACACCAATGGAACTAAACTAGTGAAATTGCTAAATGAGCATGATAATGTTCGAATTGTGGGCACTACTGAGCCTACTCACATATATGGTGGCATACTAGATCTGTGTCTTGGATTTAATACATCATATACGATGCATGACTCTGTCATAGTTGATGATATTCTATCTGATCACTCCCCAAGACTAACAACTGTCAATCTAGATCACATCTCCAGCAATCAAGGAGCTAAATACAGAAGGAGGAAACTTATTCTCAAACCAGAACACAGAGACAACTTTATTAACCACTTGGATCAATGGTATAAGAATTACGAGCCCATTGGCACGCAAAAATTTAATGATGATTTAGTTACCACTATTGAGAGTGTTCTCACAGATCAAGTGGGCAGGAATAGGAAACAATGACCCTCCACTATAAATAACAATAAAAACCAATGTAAATACTACAATGATCCACAGCTACACAATCTAAAACATGCAGCTAGGAGGTTTGGTAAAGCATACCGTGAATGTAGAACACTAGACCTGCTCAGAACGTTCCAAGCTGCACTAACAAATGCAAGGAATAGAAAGCAAGAACTCAGGCAACAGGAATGGGAACAGTTTGTTAGTGGATTAAATAGGTCCACCCCTTTAAGTTTGGCTTGGAAAGGTATAAATAAAATAACCAGGAAAAAGACTGGCAATGTTGCTCATCCCTTTCCTCTTGAAAATGTAAATGACCTCATAAATGACTGGTCCAAAACATCCAGGCATGAATACCTTCCATCTCATATTAGAAAAAAATTAGAGAGTACTTCTGAAGAAATGTTGAAACTGATTAATTTTATGAGCCAAAATATTGACGAGAGTGATTGCCTCTTTACCGAGTATGAATCAGATAATGCATTAACTAAAGGTCGATCAACTGCTCCTGGAGAGGATGGTATAACCTATGATATTCTCAGAACTCTAAGGCACGTGCCTGATAACTCTTTGTTGGCACTGTATAATCTCAGTTACATTGAGGGCGTTCTTCCTACTTCCTTCCTTCCTTCCTTCCTTCCCTAAGCCCCAACAGCCTGATACATTTAGACCGATCTCCTTAACTAGTTATTTTTGTAAAACTTTTGAAAGAATGATGCTTAACAGACTGCACTACAGAATCAAACACCAGCTTTCCCCCTACCTCTATGGGTTCATGAAAGGTAAAAGTGTGCAGAACTGTATTTCCACCTTTCTCACTGCACACACCTCTACTAGTTTTACCACTTTTCTTGATCTAAAATCTGCATTTGATATTGCGAACAGAACCGTTATACTACATGAACTAGCCAAAATGAATATTGGTGGTAGCTTACTCTGCTGGATAATAGGATACTTGTCAAATAGAGTATCCTCTGTCCTTTACCAAGGCTTTAGAAGTGAGTCTAAAGAAATGTCTTTAGGTACACCGCAGGGAGGAGTTCTTAGTCCCATGTTATTTAATATTCTGATTAATGCTCTCCTAAATGCTCTACCTGCCTCACCTAAACATATAGCTATAAGCTACGCTGATATCATGATACATACAACAGGGCATAAGAAGATGAATACCATTCTTAATGAAGTTCAAGCAATTTGTAATCGACTAGGCCTCATAAATTCCTCTAAAACAAAGATATTAACAAGCAAACGACATCCCCCACCCATCTATTTGCAGGGTGAAATCATTAGCTACGTTAAAACTTACAGATATCTTGGTGTAGATGTACCCTTTAACAAATCCACTATACCACAACTAAACAAGAAATGCAAAGCTAGGCTAAATGCTCTCAAAGCTGTTGCTGGCTACAACCCCAACTATAGTGCTAATGTGAGAATCGTGAGAATGATGTACATAGCCTATGTTAGGTCCTTAATTGATTATGATTCTCTCACGTTGATATTAGCTAGAGAAAGTTCTCTCCGACCCTTGGAGTTAATAAAAAATGAAGCTCTCAGGATTATTCTTGGCTGTCCCAGATCTACAAAAGTTCTTAACATGAGGAAGGAGCTTGGTATTTCTAGTATCAGTGATAGGATTATTGAGATTAACACTGTACTCGGTATTAGAATGTTGAGAAACGAACCAGACACTGTCACAGTGAATCTTACCAAGTGTCTAGAGGTAAATACACACAGATCTAAATGAATTGTGAAAACGTGCAATTACATTAAGTTTTATAACCTGCATGAACTGTATCACTGTAGGCAACAATTGCACGAGTCCTAAGAGTTTTAAGGGACATCAAATGGCTGGGCAGTGAACTCTGTTATTTATAGTCCGATTTCATTCATTTATGGTGTGCGTTAAGAGGCATCACTCCATCATGCATTACCCAAGTTTCAATAACATAGCCCAACAAACAACTGAAGAAAATATATTTACTAAAAATAATATATGGCAAAGCCCTAGCCGGGTACTGGCACTAAGAGAAGCTGTTTGAGAACTACTTCCTGATAAAACTTTGATAATTCGAATTAATCACTGTCGTAATTTGTGCATAATCAGAGTTTGAAAAACCTTAGTTATACAAAATAATGCACAGTTTAATAAAGAAGAAATGTTAAATAACAGAGTTAGGTGTACAAAAACAAGAGGAAGTGGGAAAAGATAGTGCATATGAAAAAAAATTAAGCAGACACTACACTTAAGCAGAATTTGAAAATTGGCGATGCTGTTTGTTCGGCACATGATTATGTGTTTGTGACCAGATGCAAAAAAGTGGCAGATTTTTTTGTCGTGTTCGGAAGCGTTCATGGCCAGAGGTTCTACTGTATATTAATATATAACAATGACACTGGTGATGAGCAAGAAAACAACATTATCACTACACAGTCTACTGAATAATTACATTATACATAATGACACTAAAACTAAACTAATACAACCTACACTCTGCTGCTATGTACAGAGCTACACAAGTACACAACCTATACTCTGCTGCTATGTACAGAGCTACACAAGTACACAACCTACACTCTGCTGCTATGTACAGAGCTACACAAGTACACAACCTATACTCTGCTGCTATGTACAGAGCTACACAAGTACACAACCTATACTCTGCTGCTATGTACAGAGCTACACAAGTACACAACCTATACTCTGGTGCTATGTACAGAGCTACACAAGTACACAACCTACACTCTGCTGCTATGTACAGAGCTACACAAGTACACAACCTATACTCTGCTGCTAAGTACAGTGCTACACAAGTACAAAACCTACAATCTGCTCCTAAGTACAGAGCTACACAAGTACACAACCTACACTCTGCTGCTAAGTACAGTGCTACACAACTACACAACCTACACTCTGCTGCTAAGTACAGTGCTACAAAAGTACACAACCTACACTCTGCTAAGTACAGTGCTACACAACTACACAACCTACACTCTGCTGCTAAGTACAGTGCTACACAAGTGCACAACCTACACTCTGCTGCTAAGTACAGTGCTACACAAGTACACAACCTACACTCTGCTGCTAAGTACAGTGCTGCACAAGTAGAGAACCTACATTCTCCTGCTAAGTACAGTGCTACACAAGTACACAACCTACACTCTGCTGCTAAGTACAGTGATATGCAAGTACACAACCTACACTCTGCTGCTAAGTACAGTGCTATGCAAGTACACAACCTACACTCTGCTGCTAGGTACAGTGCTATGCAAGTACACAACCTACACTCTGCTGCTAAGTACAGTGCTGCACAAGTAGAGAACCTACATTCTCCTGCTAAGTACAGTGCTACACAAGTACACAACCTACACTCTGCTGCTAAGTACAGTGCTATGCAAGTACACAACCTACACTCTGCTGCTAAGTACAGTGCTATGCAAGTACACAACCTACACTCTGCTGCTAGGTACAGTGCTATGCAAGTACACAACCTACTCTCTGCTGCTAAGTACAGTGCTACACAAGTACAAAGGTTTTTGCAATATAATATAATGGTACAAACACAGTACTGCTTACACTCCAACCAACCCCCCCCCACCTCCACTTTCACCTGGCTATACAAAGTATCAAAACCTCGTTCACAACACCAGACACAAACATCTCTATGACATTCTAAACCTATTCAAAAATTCAATGTACATTAAAGGGCCTAAAATCTAGAACACCCAACCTGAAAACTTTAGAACTGCAGACACAACCATCACTTTCAAAACTACCATTAGAAAACATGTTATCTCCCTGACACACTCCACCATCTGCTAACTACAAGAAAACCATCTATTATCTCACTTGTATCATACACACATCAAAACAAACAAGACCTACTCTCGATATCTGTGATTCTCCCCCAGTTTACACTAACACTGATCCCCCTCAGTTTACACTAACACTGATCCCCCCCAGTTTACACTAACACTGATCCCCCCCAGTTTACACTAACACTGATCCCCCCCAGTTTGCACTAACACTGATCCCCCCCAGTTTACACTAACACTGATCCCCCCAGTTTACACTAACACTGATCCCACCCAGTTTACACTAACACTGATCCCCCCAAGTTTGCACTAACACTTTCCCCCCCAGTTTACACTAACACTGGTCCCCCCCTGTTTACACTAACACTGATCCCCCCCAGTTTGCACTAACACTGATTCCCCCAGTTTACACTAACACTGATCCCCCCAGTTTACACTAACACTGATCCCCTCCCAGTTTACACTAACACTGATCCCCCCAGTTTACACTAACACTGATCCCCCCAGTTTACACTAACACTGATTCCCCCAGTTTACACTAACACTGATCCCCCCAGTTTACACTAACACTGATCCCCCCAGTTTACACTAACACTGATCCCCTATCAGTTTACACTAACACTGATCCCCCCCAGTTTACACTAACACTGATCCCCCCAGTTTACACTAACACTGATCCCCCCAGTTTAAACTAACACTGATCCCCCCCAGTTTACACTAACGCTGATCCCCCCAGTTTACACTAACACTGATCCCCCCAGTTTACACTAACACTGATCCCCCAGTTTACACTAACACTGATCCCCCCAGTTTACACTAACACTGATCCCCCCAGTTTACACTAACACTGATCCCCCCAGTTTACACTAACACTGATCCCCCCAGTTTACACTAACACTGATCCCCCCAGTTTACACTAACACTCATCCCCCAGTTTACACCAACACTGATCCCCCCAAGTTTACACTAACACTGATCCCCCCAGTTTACACTAACACTGACCCCCCCAGTTTACACTAACACTGATCCCCCAAGTTTACACTAACACTGATCCCCCCAGTTTACACTAATACTGATGCCCCCAGTTTACACTAACACTGATCCCCCCAGTTTACACTAACACTGATCCCCACAGTTTACACTAACACTGATCCCCCCCAGTTTACACTATCACTGATGCCCCCCAGTTTACACTAGCACTGATCCCCCCAGTTTACATTAACACTGGTCCCCCCAGTTTACACTAACACTGATCCCCCCCAGTTTACACTAACACTGATCCCCCCAGTTTACACTAACACTGATCCCCCCCAGTTTACACTAACACTGATCCCCCCAGTTTACACTAACACTAATCCCCCCCAGTTTACAATAACACTGTTCCCCCCCAGTTTACACTAAAACTGATCCTCCTCCAGTTTACACTAACACTGATCCCCCAGTTTACACTAACACTGATCCCCCCAGTTTACACTAACACTGATCCTCCCCCAGTTTACACTAACACTGATCCTCCCCCAGTTTACACTAACACTGATCCCCCCCAGTTTACGCTAACACTGATCCCACCAGTTTACACTAACACTGATCCTCTCCAGTTTACACTAACACTGATCCCCCCCAGTTTACACTAACACTGATCCCCCCCAGTTTACACTAACACTGATCCCCCCCAGTTTACACTAACACTGATCCCCCCCAGTTTACACTAACACTGATCCCCCCAGTTTACACTAACACTGATCCCCACAGTTTACACTAACACTGATCCCCCCAGTTTACACTAAAACTGATCCCCCCAGTTTACACTAACACTGATCCCCCCAGTTTACACTAACACTGATCCCCCCAGTTTACACTAACACTGATCCCCCCCAGTTTACACTAACACTGATCCTCTCCAGTTTACACTAACACTGATCCTCCCCCAGTTTACACTAACACTGATCCCCCCCAGTTTACACTAACACTGATATTCTCCAGTTTACACTAACACTGATCCTCTCCAGTTTACACTAACACTGATCCCCCCCCAGTTTACACTAACACTGATCCTCTCCAGTTTACACTAACACTGATCCTCCCCGAGTTTACACTAACACTGATCCCCCCCCCAGTTTACACTAACACTGATCCTCCCCAGTTTACACTAACACTGATCCTCTCCAGTTTACACTAACACTGATCCCCCCCAGTTTACACTAACACTGATCCTCTCCAGTTTACACTAACACTGATCCTCTCCAGTTTACACTAACACTGATCCTCCCCCAGTTTACACTAACACTGATCCCCCCCCGTTTACACTAACACTGATCCTCTCCAGTTTACACTAACACTGATCCTCTCCAGTTTACACTAACACTGACCCCCCCCAGTTTACACTAACACTGATCCTCTCCAGTTTACACTAACACTGCTCCCCCCCCAGTTTACACTAACACTGATCCTCTCCAGTTTACACTAACACTGATCCTCTCCAGTTTACACTAACACTGATCCTGCCCCAGTTTACACTAACACTGATCCCCCCCAGTTTACACTAACACTGATCCTCTCCAGTTTACACTAACACTGATCCTCTCCAGTTTACACTAACACTGATCCTCTCCAGTTTACACTAACACTGATCCCCCCCAGTTAACACTAACACTGATCCTCTCCAGTTTACACTAACACTGATCCTCTCCAGTTTACACTAACACTGATCCTCCCCCAGTTTATTATAATATCTATGTATCATGCCAAGACTAAACCATCACATTGTTCAGTTTACCTGAGACACTACAATATAGGAACTATATTATAATATCTATGTATCATGCCAAGACTAAACCATCACATTGTTCAGTTTACCTGAGACACTACAATATAGGAACTATATTATAATATCTATGTATCATGCCAAGACTAAACCATCACATTGTTCAGTTTACCTGAGACACTACAATATAGGAACTATATTATAATATCTATGTATCATGCCAAGACTAAACCATCACATTGTTCAGTTTACCTGAGACACTACAATATAGGAACTATATTATAATATCTATGTATCATGCCAAGACTAAACCATCACATTGTTCAGTTTACCTGAGACACTACAATAT
This sequence comes from Cherax quadricarinatus, assembly GCF_038502225.1. Lineage (NCBI taxonomy): Eukaryota > Metazoa > Arthropoda > Malacostraca > Decapoda > Parastacidae > Cherax > Cherax quadricarinatus. Next base: position 83,892 of record NW_027195518.1, on the reverse strand, counting down.
AGGAACTATATTATAATATCTATGTATCATGCCAAGACTAAACCATCACATTGTTCAGTTTACCTGAGACACTACAATATAGGAACTATATTATAATATCTATGTATCATGCCAAGACTAAACCATCACATTGTTCAGTTTACCTGAGACACTACAATATAGGAACTATATTATAATATCTATGTATCATGCCAAGACTAAACCATCACATTGTTCAGTTTACCTGAGACACTACAATATAGGAACTATATTATAATATCTATGTATCATGCCAAGACTAAACCATCACATTGTTCAGTTTACCTGAGACACTACAATATAGGAACTATATTATAATATCTATGTATCATGCCAAGACTAAACCATCACATTGTTCAGTTTACCTGAGACACTACAATATAGGAACTATATTATAATATCTATGTATCATGCCAAGACTAAACCATCACATTGTTCAGTTTACCTGAGACACTACAATATAGGAACTATATTATAATATCTATGTATCATGCCAAGACTAAACCATCACATTGTTCAGTTTACCTGAGACACTACAATATAGGAACTATATTATAATATCTATGTATCATGCCAAGACTAAACCATCACATTGTTCAGTTTACCTGAGACACTACAATATAGGAACTATATTATAATATCTATGTATCATGCCAAGACTAAACCATCACATTGTTCAGTTTACCTGAGACACTACAATATAGGAACTATATTATAATATCTATGTATCATGCCAAGACTAAACCATCACATTGTTCAGTTTACCTGAGACACTACAATATAGGAACTATATTATAATATCTATGTATCATGCCAAGACTAAACCATCACATTGTTCAGTTTACCTGAGACACTACAATATAGGAACTATATTATAATATCTATGTATCATGCCAAGACTAAACCATCACATTGTTCAGTTTACCTGAGACACTACAATATAGGAACTATATTATAATATCTATGTATCATGCCAAGACTAAACCATCACATTGTTCAGTTTACCTGAGACACTACAATATAGGAACTATATTATAATATCTATGTATCATGCCAAGACTAAACCATCACATTGTTCAGTTTACCTGAGACACTACAATATAGGAACTATATTATAATATCTATGTATCATGCCAAGACTAAACCATCACATTGTTCAGTTTACCTGAGACACTACAATATAGGAACTATATTATAATATCTATGTATCATGCCAAGACTAAACCATCACATTGTTCAGTTTACCTGAGACACTACAATATAGGAACTATATTATAATATCTATGTATCATGCCAAGACTAAACCATCACATTGTTCAGTTTACCTGAGACACTACAATATAGGAACTATATTATAATATCTATGTATCATGCCAAGACTAAACCATCACATTGTTCAGTTTACCTGAGACACTACAATATAGGAACTATATTATAATATCTATGTATCATGCCAAGACTAAACCATCACATTGTTCAGTTTACCTGAGACACTACAATATAGGAACTATATTATAATATCTATGTATCATGCCAAGACTAAACCATCACATTGTTCAGTTTACCTGAGACACTACAATATAGGAACTATATTATAATATCTATGTATCATGCCAAGACTAAACCATCACATTGTTCAGTTTACCTGAGACACTACAATATAGGAACTATATTATAATATCTATGTATCATGCCAAGACTAAACCATCACATTGTTCAGTTTACCTGAGACACTACAATATAGGAACTATATTATAATATCTATGTATCATGCCAAGACTAAACCATCACATTGTTCAGTTTACCTGAGACACTACAATATAGGAACTATATTATAATATCTATGTATCATGCCAAGACTAAACCATCACATTGTTCAGTTTACCTGAGACACTACAATATAGGAACTATATTATAATATCTATGTATCATGCCAAGACTAAACCATCACATTGTTCAGTTTACCTGAGACACTACAATATAGGAACTATATTATAATATCTATGTATCATGCCAAGACTAAACCATCACATTGTTCAGTTTACCTGAGACACTACAATATAGGAACTATATTATAATATCTATGTATCATGCCAAGACTAAACCATCACATTGTTCAGTTTACCTGAGACACTACAATATAGGAACTATATTATAATATCTATGTATCATGCCAAGACTAAACCATCACATTGTTCAGTTTACCTGAGACACTACAATATAGGAACTATATTATAATATCTATGTATCATGCCAAGACTAAACCATCACATTGTTCAGTTTACCTGAGACACTACAATATAGGAACTATATTATAATATCTATGTATCATGCCAAGACTAAACCATCACATTGTTCAGTTTACCTGAGACACTACAATATAGGAACTATATTATAATATCTATGTATCATGCCAAGACTAAACCATCACATTGTTCAGTTTACCTGAGACACTACAATATAGGAACTATATTATAATATCTATGTATCATGCCAAGACTAAACCATCACATTGTTCAGTTTACCTGAGACACTACAATATAGGAACTATATTATAATATCTATGTATCATGCCAAGACTAAACCATCACATTGTTCAGTTTACCTGAGACACTACAATATAGGAACTATATTATAATATCTATGTATCATGCCAAGACTAAACCATCACATTGTTCAGTTTACCTGAGACACTACAATATAGGAACTATATTATAATATCTATGTATCATGCCAAGACTAAACCATCACATTGTTCAGTTTACCTGAGACACTACAATATAGGAACTATATTATAATATCTATGTATCATGCCAAGACTAAACCATCACATTGTTCAGTTTACCTGAGACACTACAATATAGGAACTATATTATAATATCTATGTATCATGCCAAGACTAAACCATCACATTGTTCAGTTTACCTGAGACACTACAATATAGGAACTATATTATAATATCTATGTATCATGCCAAGACTAAACCATCACATTGTTCAGTTTACCTGAGACACTACAATATAGGAACTATATTATAATATCTATGTATCATGCCAAGACTAAACCATCACATTGTTCAGTTTACCTGAGACACTACAATATAGGAACTATATTATAATATCTATGTATCATGCCAAGACTAAACCATCACATTGTTCAGTTTACCTGAGACACTACAATATAGGAACTATATTATAATATCTATGTATCATGCCAAGACTAAACCATCACATTGTTCAGTTTACCTGAGACACTACAATATAGGAACTATATTATAATATCTATGTATCATGCCAAGACTAAACCATCACATTGTTCAGTTTACCTGAGACACTACAATATAGGAACTATATTATAATATCTATGTATCATGCCAAGACTAAACCATCACATTGTTCAGTTTACCTGAGACACTACAATATAGGAACTATATTATAATATCTATGTATCATGCCAAGACTAAACCATCACATTGTTCAGTTTACCTGAGACACTACAATATAGGAACTATATTATAATATCTATGTATCATGCCAAGACTAAACCATCACATTGTTCAGTTTACCTGAGACACTACAATATAGGAACTATATTATAATATCTATGTATCATGCCAAGACTAAACCATCACATTGTTCAGTTTACCTGAGACACTACAATATAGGAACTATATTATAATATCTATGTATCATGCCAAGACTAAACCATCACATTGTTCAGTTTACCTGAGACACTACAATATAGGAACTATATTATAATATCTATGTATCATGCCAAGACTAAACCATCACATTGTTCAGTTTACCTGAGACACTACAATATAGGAACTATATTATAATATCTATGTATCATGCCAAGACTAAACCATCACATTGTTCAGTTTACCTGAGACACTACAATATAGGAACTATATTATAATATCTATGTATCATGCCAAGACTAAACCATCACATTGTTCAGTTTACCTGAGACACTACAATATAGGAACTATATTATAATATCTATGTATCATGCCAAGACTAAACCATCACATTGTTCAGTTTACCTGAGACACTACAATATAGGAACTATATTATAATATCTATGTATCATGCCAAGACTAAACCATCACATTGTTCAGTTTACCTGAGACACTACAATATAGGAACTATATTATAATATCTATGTATCATGCCAAGACTAAACCATCACATTGTTCAGTTTACCTGAGACACTACAATATAGGAACTATATTATAATATCTATGTATCATGCCAAGACTAAACCATCACATTGTTCAGTTTACCTGAGACACTACAATATAGGAACTATATTATAATATCTATGTATCATGCCAAGACTAAACCATCACATTGTTCAGTTTACCTGAGACACTACAATATAGGAACTATATTATAATATCTATGTATCATGCCAAGACTAAACCATCACATTGTTCAGTTTACCTGAGACACTACAATATAGGAACTATATTATAATATCTATGTATCATGCCAAGACTAAACCATCACATTGTTCAGTTTACCTGAGACACTACAATATAGGAACTATATTATAATATCTATGTATCATGCCAAGACTAAACCATCACATTGTTCAGTTTACCTGAGACACTACAATATAGGAACTATATTATAATATCTATGTATCATGCCAAGACTAAACCATCACATTGTTCAGTTTACCTGAGACACTACAATATAGGAACTATATTATAATATCTATGTATCATGCCAAGACTAAACCATCACATTGTTCAGTTTACCTGAGACACTACAATATAGGAACTATATTATAATATCTATGTATCATGCCAAGACTAAACCATCACATTGTTCAGTTTACCTGAGACACTACAATATAGGAACTATATTATAATATCTATGTATCATGCCAAGACTAAACCATCACATTGTTCAGTTTACCTGAGACACTACAATATAGGAACTATATTATAATATCTATGTATCATGCCAAGACTAAACCATCACATTGTTCAGTTTACCTGAGACACTACAATATAGGAACTATATTATAATATCTATGTATCATGCCAAGACTAAACCATCACATTGTTCAGTTTACCTGAGACACTACAATATAGGAACTATATTATAATATCTATGTATCATGCCAAGACTAAACCATCACATTGTTCAGTTTACCTGAGACACTACAATATAGGAACTATATTATAATATCTATGTATCATGCCAAGACTAAACCATCACATTGTTCAGTTTACCTGAGACACTACAATATAGGAACTATATTATAATATCTATGTATCATGCCAAGACTAAACCATCACATTGTTCAGTTTACCTGAGACACTACAATATAGGAACTATATTATAATATCTATGTATCATGCCAAGACTAAACCATCACATTGTTCAGTTTACCTGAGACACTACAATATAGGAACTATATTATAATATCTATGTATCATGCCAAGACTAAACCATCACATTGTTCAGTTTACCTGAGACACTACAATATAGGAACTATATTATAATATCTATGTATCATGCCAAGACTAAACCATCACATTGTTCAGTTTACCTGAGACACTACAATATAGGAACTATATTATAATATCTATGTATCATGCCAAGACTAAACCATCACATTGTTCAGTTTACCTGAGACACTACAATATAGGAACTATATTATAATATCTATGTATCATGCCAAGACTAAACCATCACATTGTTCAGTTTACCTGAGACACTACAATATAGGAACTATATTATAATATCTATGTATCATGCCAAGACTAAACCATCACATTGTTCAGTTTACCTGAGACACTACAATATAGGAACTATATTATAATATCTATGTATCATGCCAAGACTAAACCATCACATTGTTCAGTTTACCTGAGACACTACAATATAGGAACTATATTATAATATCTATGTATCATGCCAAGACTAAACCATCACATTGTTCAGTTTACCTGAGACACTACAATATAGGAACTATATTATAATATCTATGTATCATGCCAAGACTAAACCATCACATTGTTCAGTTTACCTGAGACACTACAATATAGGAACTATATTATAATATCTATGTATCATGCCAAGACTAAACCATCACATTGTTCAGTTTACCTGAGACACTACAATATAGGAACTATATTATAATATCTATGTATCATGCCAAGACTAAACCATCACATTGTTCAGTTTACCTGAGACACTACAATATAGGAACTATATTATAATATCTATGTATCATGCCAAGACTAAACCATCACATTGTTCAGTTTACCTGAGACACTACAATATAGGAACTATATTATAATATCTATGTATCATGCCAAGACTAAACCATCACATTGTTCAGTTTACCTGAGACACTACAATATAGGAACTATATTATAATATCTATGTATCATGCCAAGACTAAACCATCACATTGTTCAGTTTACCTGAGACACTACAATATAGGAACTATATTATAATATCTATGTATCATGCCAAAACTAAACCATCACATTGTTCAGTTTACCTGAGACACTACAATATAGGAACTATATTATAATATCTATGTATCATGCCAAGACTAAACCATCACATTGTTCAGTTTACCTGAGACACTACAATATAGGAACTATATTATAATATCTATGTATCATGCCAAGACTAAACCATCACATTGTTCAGTTTACCTGAGACACTACAATATAGGAACTATATTATAATATCTATGTATCATGCCAAGACTAAACCATCACATTGTTCAGTTTACCTGAGACACTACAATATAGGAACTATATTATAATATCTATGTATCATGCCAAGACTAAACCATCACATTGTTCAGTTTACCTGAGACACTACAATATAGGAACTATATTATAATATCTATGTATCATGCCAAGACTAAACCATCACATTGTTCAGTTTACCTGAGACACTACAATATAGGAACTATATTATAATATCTATGTATCATGCCAAGACTAAACCATCACATTGTTCAGTTTACCTGAGACACTACAATATAGGAACTATATTATAATATCTATGTATCATGCCAAGACTAAACCATCACATTGTTCAGTTTACCTGAGACACTACAATATAGGAACTATATTATAATATCTATGTATCATGCCAAGACTAAACCATCACATTGTTCAGTTTACCTGAGACACTACAATATAGGAACTATATTATAATATCTATGTATCATGCCAAGACTAAACCATCACATTGTTCAGTTTACCTGAGACACTACAATATAGGAACTATATTATAATATCTATGTATCATGCCAAGACTAAACCATCACATTGTTCAGTTTACCTGAGACACTACAATATAGGAACTATATTATAATATCTATGTATCATGCCAAGACTAAACCATCACATTGTTCAGTTTACCTGAGACACTACAATATAGGAACTATATTATAATATCTATGTATCATGCCAAGACTAAACCATCACATTGTTCAGTTTACCTGAGACACTACAATATAGGAACTATATTATAATATCTATGTATCATGCCAAGACTAAACCATCACATTGTTCAGTTTACCTGAGACACTACAATATAGGAACTATATTATAATATCTATGTATCATGCCAAGACTAAACCATCACATTGTTCAGTTTACCTGAGACACTACAATATAGGAACTATATTATAATATCTATGTATCATGCCAAGACTAAACCATCACATTGTTCAGTTTACCTGAGACACTACAATATAGGAACTATATTATAATATCTATGTATCATGCCAAGACTAAACCATCACATTGTTCAGTTTACCTGAGACACTACAATATAGGAACTATATTATAATATCTATGTATCATGCCAAGACTAAACCATCACATTGTTCAGTTTACCTGAGACACTACAATATAGGAACTATATTATAATATCTATGTATCATGCCAAGACTAAACCATCACATTGTTCAGTTTACCTGAGACACTACAATATAGGAACTATATTATAATATCTATGTATCATGCCAAGACTAAACCATCACATTGTTCAGTTTACCTGAGACACTACAATATAGGAACTATATTATAATATCTATGTATCATGCCAAGACTAAACCATCACATTGTTCAGTTTACCTGAGACACTACAATATAGGAACTATATTATAATATCTATGTATCATGCCAAGACTAAACCATCACATTGTTCAGTTTACCTGAGACACTACAATATAGGAACTATATTATAATATCTATGTATCATGCCAAGACTAAACCATCACATTGTTCAGTTTACCTGAGACACTACAATATAGGAACTATATTATAATATCTATGTATCATGCCAAGACTAAACCATCACATTGTTCAGTTTACCTGAGACACTACAATATAGGAACTATATTATAATATCTATGTATCATGCCAAGACTAAACCATCACATTGTTCAGTTTACCTGAGACACTACAATATAGGAACTATATTATAATATCTATGTATCATGCCAAGACTAAACCATCACATTGTTCAGTTTACCTGAGACACTACAATATAGGAACTATATTATAATATCTATGTATCATGCCAAGACTAAACCATCACATTGTTCAGTTTACCTGAGACACTACAATATAGGAACTATATTATAATATCTATGTATCATGCCAAGACTAAACCATCACATTGTTCAGTTTACCTGAGACACTACAATATAGGAACTATATTATAATATCTATGTATCATGCCAAGACTAAACCATCACATTGTTCAGTTTACCTGAGACACTACAATATAGGAACTATATTATAATATCTATGTATCATGCCAAGACTAAACCATCACATTGTTCAGTTTACCTGAGACACTACAATATAGGAACTATATTATAATATCTATGTATCATGCCAAGACTAAACCATCACATTGTTCAGTTTACCTGAGACACTACAATATAGGAACTATATTATAATATCTATGTATCATGCCAAGACTAAACCATCACATTGTTCAGTTTACCTGAGACACTACAATATAGGAACTATATTATAATATCTATGTATCATGCCAAGACTAAACCATCACATTGTTCAGTTTACCTGAGACACTACAATATAGGAACTATATTATAATATCTATGTATCATGCCAAGACTAAACCATCACATTGTTCAGTTTACCTGAGACACTACAATATAGGAACTATATTATAATATCTATGTATCATGCCAAGACTAAACCATCACATTGTTCAGTTTACCTGAGACACTACAATATAGGAACTATATTATAATATCTATGTATCATGCCAAGACTAAACCATCACATTGTTCAGTTTACCTGAGACACTACAATATAGGAACTATATTATAATATCTATGTATCATGCCAAGACTAAACCATCACATTGTTCAGTTTACCTGAGACACTACAATATAGGAACTATATTATAATATCTATGTATCATGCCAAGACTAAACCATCACATTGTTCAGTTTACCTGAGACACTACAATATAGGAACTATATTATAATATCTATGTATCATGCCAAGACTAAACCATCACATTGTTCAGTTTACCTGAGACACTACAATATAGGAACTATATTATAATATCTATGTATCATGCCAAGACTAAACCATCACATTGTTCAGTTTACCTGAGACACTACAATATAGGAACTATATTATAATATCTATGTATCATGCCAAGACTAAACCATCACATTGTTCAGTTTACCTGAGACACTACAATATAGGAACTATATTATAATATCTATGTATCATGCCAAGACTAAACCATCACATTGTTCAGTTTACCTGAGACACTACAATATAGGAACTATATTATAATATCTATGTATCATGCCAAGACTAAACCATCACATTGTTCAGTTTACCTGAGACACTACAATATAGGAACTATATTATAATATCTATGTATCATGCCAAGACTAAACCATCACATTGTTCAGTTTACCTGAGACACTACAATATAGGAACTATATTATAATATCTATGTATCATGCCAAGACTAAACCATCACATTGTTCAGTTTACCTGAGACACTACAATATAGGAACTATATTATAATATCTATGTATCATGCCAAGACTAAACCATCACATTGTTCAGTTTACCTGAGACACTACAATATAGGAACTATATTATAATATCTATGTATCATGCCAAGACTAAACCATCACATTGTTCAGTTTACCTGAGACACTACAATATAGGAACTATATTATAATATCTATGTATCATGCCAAGACTAAACCATCACATTGTTCAGTTTACCTGAGACACTACAATATAGGAACTATATTATAATATCTATGTATCATGCCAAGACTAAACCATCACATTGTTCAGTTTACCTGAGACACTACAATATAGGAACTATATTATAATATCTATGTATCATGCCAAGACTAAACCATCACATTGTTCAGTTTACCTGAGACACTACAATATAGGAACTATATTATAATATCTATGTATCATGCCAAGACTAAACCATCACATTGTTCAGTTTACCTGAGACACTACAATATAGGAACTATATTATAATATCTATGTATCATGCCAAGACTAAACCATCACATTGTTCAGTTTACCTGAGACACTACAATATAGGAACTATATTATAATATCTATGTATCATGCCAAGACTAAACCATCACATTGTTCAGTTTACCTGAGACACTACAATATAGGAACTATATTATAATATCTATGTATCATGCCAAGACTAAACCATCACATTGTTCAGTTTACCTGAGACACTACAATATAGGAACTATATTATAATATCTATGTATCATGCCAAGACTAAACCATCACATTGTTCAGTTTACCTGAGACACTACAATATAGGAACTATATTATAATATCTATGTATCATGCCAAGACTAAACCATCACATTGTTCAGTTTACCTGAGACACTACAATATAGGAACTATATTATAATATCTATGTATCATGCCAAGACTAAACCATCACATTGTTCAGTTTACCTGAGACACTACAATATAGGAACTATATTATAATATCTATGTATCATGCCAAGACTAAACCATCACATTGTTCAGTTTACCTGAGACACTACAATATAGGAACTATATTATAATATCTATGTATCATGCCAAGACTAAACCATCACATTGTTCAGTTTACCTGAGACACTACAATATAGGAACTATATTATAATATCTATGTATCATGCCAAGACTAAACCATCACATTGTTCAGTTTACCTGAGACACTACAATATAGGAACTATATTATAATATCTATGTATCATGCCAAGACTAAACCATCACATTGTTCAGTTTACCTGAGACACTACAATATAGGAACTATATTATAATATCTATGTATCATGCCAAGACTAAACCATCACATTGTTCAGTTTACCTGAGACACTACAATATAGGAACTATATTATAATATCTATGTATCATGCCAAGACTAAACCATCACATTGTTCAGTTTACCTGAGACACTACAATATAGGAACTATATTATAATATCTATGTATCATGCCAAGACTAAACCATCACATTGTTCAGTTTACCTGAGACACTACAATATAGGAACTATATTATAATATCTATGTATCATGCCAAGACTAAACCATCACATTGTTCAGTTTACCTGAGACACTACAATATAGGAACTATATTATAATATCTATGTATCATGCCAAGACTAAACCATCACATTGTTCAGTTTACCTGAGACACTACAATATAGGAACTATATTATAATATCTATGTATCATGCCAAGACTAAACCATCACATTGTTCAGTTTACCTGAGACACTACAATATAGGAACTATATTATAATATCTATGTATCATGCCAAGACTAAACCATCACATTGTTCAGTTTACCTGAGACACTACAATATAGGAACTATATTATAATATCTATGTATCATGCCAAGACTAAACCATCACATTGTTCAGTTTACCTGAGACACTACAATATAGGAACTATATTATAATATCTATGTATCATGCCAAGACTAAACCATCACATTGTTCAGTTTACCTGAGACACTACAATATAGGAACTATATTATAATATCTATGTATCATGCCAAGACTAAACCATCACATTGTTCAGTTTACCTGAGACACTACAATATAGGAACTATATTATAATATCTATGTATCATGCCAAGACTAAACCATCACATTGTTCAGTTTACCTGAGACACTACAATATAGGAACTATATTATAATATCTATGTATCATGCCAAGACTAAACCATCACATTGTTCAGTTTACCTGAGACACTACAATATAGGAACTATATTATAATATCTATGTATCATGCCAAGACTAAACCATCACATTGTTCAGTTTACCTGAGACACTACAATATAGGAACTATATTATAATATCTATGTATCATGCCAAGACTAAACCATCACATTGTTCAGTTTACCTGAGACACTACAATATAGGAACTATATTATAATATCTATGTATCATGCCAAGACTAAACCATCACATTGTTCAGTTTACCTGAGACACTACAATATAGGAACTATATTATAATATCTATGTATCATGCCAAGACTAAACCATCACATTGTTCAGTTTACCTGAGACACTACAATATAGGAACTATATTATAATATCTATGTATCATGCCAAGACTAAACCATCACATTGTTCAGTTTACCTGAGACACTACAATATAGGAACTATATTATAATATCTATGTATCATGCCAAGACTAAACCATCACATTGTTCAGTTTACCTGAGACACTACAATATAGGAACTATATTATAATATCTATGTATCATGCCAAGACTAAACCATCACATTGTTCAGTTTACCTGAGACACTACAATATAGGAACTATATTATAATATCTATGTATCATGCCAAGACTAAACCATCACATTGTTCAGTTTACCTGAGACACTACAATATAGGAACTATATTATAATATCTATGTATCATGCCAAGACTAAACCATCACATTGTTCAGTTTACCTGAGACACTACAATATAGGAACTATATTATAATATCTATGTATCATGCCAAGACTAAACCATCACATTGTTCAGTTTACCTGAGACACTACAATATAGGAACTATATTATAATATCTATGTATCATGCCAAGACTAAACCATCACATTGTTCAGTTTACCTGAGACACTACAATATAGGAACTATATTATAATATCTATGTATCATGCCAAGACTAAACCATCACATTGTTCAGTTTACCTGAGACACTACAATATAGGAACTATATTATAATATCTATGTATCATGCCAAGACTAAACCATCACATTGTTCAGTTTACCTGAGACACTACAATATAGGAACTATATTATAATATCTATGTATCATGCCAAGACTAAACCATCACATTGTTCAGTTTACCTGAGACACTACAATATAGGAACTATATTATAATATCTATGTATCATGCCAAGACTAAACCATCACATTGTTCAGTTTACCTGAGACACTACAATATAGGAACTATATTATAATATCTATGTATCATGCCAAGACTAAACCATCACATTGTTCAGTTTACCTGAGACACTACAATATAGGAACTATATTATAATATCTATGTATCATGCCAAGACTAAACCATCACATTGTTCAGTTTACCTGAGACACTACAATATAGGAACTATATTATAATATCTATGTATCATGCCAAGACTAAACCATCACATTGTTCAGTTTACCTGAGACACTACAATATAGGAACTATATTATAATATCTATGTATCATGCCAAGACTAAACCATCACATTGTTCAGTTTACCTGAGACACTACAATATAGGAACTATATTATAATATCTATGTATCATGCCAAGACTAAACCATCACATTGTTCAGTTTACCTGAGACACTACAATATAGGAACTATATTATAATATCTATGTATCATGCCAAGACTAAACCATCACATTGTTCAGTTTACCTGAGACACTACAATATAGGAACTATATTATAATATCTATGTATCATGCCAAGACTAAACCATCACATTGTTCAGTTTACCTGAGACACTACAATATAGGAACTATATTATAATATCTATGTATCATGCCAAGACTAAACCATCACATTGTTCAGTTTACCTGAGACACTACAATATAGGAACTATATTATAATATCTATGTATCATGCCAAGACTAAACCATCACATTGTTCAGTTTACCTGAGACACTACAATATAGGAACTATATTATAATATCTATGTATCATGCCAAGACTAAACCATCACATTGTTCAGTTTACCTGAGACACTACAATATAGGAACTATATTATAATATCTATGTATCATGCCAAGACTAAACCATCACATTGTTCAGTTTACCTGAGACACTACAATATAGGAACTATATTATAATATCTATGTATCATGCCAAGACTAAACCATCACATTGTTCAGTTTACCTGAGACACTACAATATAGGAACTATATTATAATATCTATGTATCATGCCAAGACTAAACCATCACATTGTTCAGTTTACCTGAGACACTACAATATAGGAACTATATTATAATATCTATGTATCATGCCAAGACTAAACCATCACATTGTTCAGTTTACCTGAGACACTACAATATAGGAACTATATTATAATATCTATGTATCATGCCAAGACTAAACCATCACATTGTTCAGTTTACCTGAGACACTACAATATAGGAACTATATTATAATATCTATGTATCATGCCAAGACTAAACCATCACATTGTTCAGTTTACCTGAGACACTACAATATAGGAACTATATTATAATATCTATGTATCATGCCAAGACTAAACCCTCACACATTGTAACCAATATTTCATAATGTGTAAACCACACATTGTAACCAATATTTTATAATATGTAAACCACACATTGTAACCAATATTTTATAATATGTAAACCACACATTGTAATCTTTACAGAGAAATATACATTTGTATTTGTACTTCCTGACTGACTGGATCAACTATCATTAATAATAATAATAATAATAATAATAATAATAATAATAATAATAATAATAATAATAATAATAATAATAATAACACTAGTACTACTAGTACTACTAGTAGTACTAGTAGTACTGGTAGTAAACTTTATATTACTGCTCCCTGGCTGCTGGATCAACTATCAATAATACTAATAATAACACTACTAGTACTAGTAAGAGATAAGATAAGATAAGATTTCGTTCGGATTTTTAACCCCGGAGGGTTAGCCACCCAGGATAACCCAAGAAAGTCAGTGCGTCATCGAGAACTGTCTAACTTATTTCCATTGGGGTCCTTAATCTTGTCCCCCAGGATGCGACCCACACCAGTCGACTAACACCCAGGTACCTATTTGCTGCTAGGTGAACAGGACAACAGGTGTAAGGAAACGTGTCGAAATGTTTCCACCCGCCGGGAATCGAACCCGGGCCCTCCGTGTGTGAAGCGGGAGCTTTAGCCACCAGGCCACCGGGCCACACTACTAGTACTACTACTAGTACTACTAGTAGCACTAGTACTACTAGTACTACTACTAGTACTACTAGTAATTGTCCTCATCGCTCTCGTGCCGTGTGGACCTATTGCACAAACGCTCCTCAGTTGCCTGACTGCAGTGGTGTGAGGTGGTGCTTGTCGCGCCTCTGCCGTCACACCAGGAGAACTACCATCAGTCAACATGGCGTTCAGTCGTAGACGCAGGATCAACACTGTCGGCGTTGAGCTTCTCTGAGGGGAAATAACGCCAGTTTCAGCCCAGGTATTACTACGTAAAATCATCAGAGAGACATATGGCATTCAGGATGGAGAGTTGTAGGAGCACATAGAATTTTTGTGAAACTGCTCTCAGCAACGGTCTATGAATCGTTGGTCAATCGTTTTCAGGACGTAAGTCTTGATGCAACACCAGCTGTTTGTGTGAGGATGATCGATGTATCCAGACATTATACATGGATCAAACTGTGTAATGTCCCCTTTGAGGCTGATGAGACAGACATCAGAAAAGTTTTTGAGGAATATGGAACTGTTCATTTTGCCCAGCATGGTACGTGGGTGACGGGTACCTATGCAGATCTGCCGGAAGGCGCTTTTAACCTAAAAATGATATTAGGACACCCCATACCATCCTACGTGCACCTACAGGAATTCAGGACACAGGTCATGGTTTCGTATGCCGGGCAAAGACGTACATGCCGACTATGTGGGGAATATGATCACATAGCAGCGACGTGTAGGAAGCAGCAACGAGCTCCTGGCCCAGAGGCGGAGGCATCCGCTTCTACACCAGAGGGAGCAGGTGATGTTCAACGACGTGAAGGAGGGCGTGGTCGTCTATGGAGCGAGATAGTGGATGAAGCGCATAAGGCTGGGGGAGAGGGTGAGGCCCTTGACCAGTTGCCTGGCCCAGAGACACTTTCAGAGGATAGAGATAGCAGAAAGTACAGGAGGAAGTGTTGGAAATTGAGGAGGAATTAGCTGAGGTGCTGAAGTCCTTGTCACTGCCTGGGGAGGAGGCTGCACCTGGAAAGGTGGTAGATGATGAGTTGACGGCTGCGGTACATCAACAACAGGAGAACTATCAAGACAAAGGGAGTGACAGTGTGACTGAGGTGTCACCGGGATCATTGAAACAGTGTACAGTGGAGGTTGAGGTACATTGTGAGGCATCCCCAGACCAAGCTAAGGAGGATGCGATTGTCACAAGAGGGCCGCTGCGTCGGAGTCCGATGATGTCCTAACGCCAGCACAGCGACCTGGGAAGCAAATATGGGCAGAAGGTGAAGGTAATGGTGGCCACGACAGGAGGCACCGAAAGAAGGGTGGGGGGAGAGAGGGAAGTGTGAAGGTGACAAGTGGACCCATAAGTTCAGGTTCCCATCGGAAGAATAAAGAGAGGAGGCAGGGGTGGAAACTTTAATAGGCTTCCGGTGTATGACAGTAAACGTTAATGGTTTGTGTAATAGTATAAAGAGAGAATGGTTTAGAATGTTTCTGAATAAATTTAGAGTGGATGTTGTGTTCCTTCAACAGCATAATTTTAAGGAGGGTAGGGTGTTGGAGGTGGCAGGGTTTCAGGTGGTAACCCTGCCGTCTGCCCATTTGAAAGGAGGGGTGGGTTTACTAATTAGGGAGGCGAGCCTGTTTGTTTTGCAGTGAAGTGAGGGGGGGAGAGGGGAGGGGGAAGGGTGTTGCGCGTGGATGGTTGGTGGATGGGCAAACGTGTGGCCTTTATAAGTGTGTATGAGCCTGCAGAGAATAACGTACAGGTGAAGCAGGAGTTTGTGTGTGAGGACCTTGTGTTTTTTTTCCATGCATTACCAGAGGTGACAATAGTAGGTGATTGGAACTGCCTTATTAGGAGGGCTGATGTGGAACCAAAAGGAGCAGGCTATGTGTTGGTGTCCCTAAGAGATTTAATGAGGGATATTCGGTTACGGGACACGTTTGAGGTGGCACGGTGGCCTGGTGGCTAAAGCTCCCGCTTCACACACGGAGGGCCAGGTTCGATTCCCGGCGGATGGAAACATTTCGACACGTTTCTTTACACCTGTTGTCCTGTTCACCTAGCAGCAAATAGGTACCTGGGTGTTAGTCGACTGGTGTGGGTCGCATCCTGGGGGACAAGATTAAGGATCCCAATGGAAATAAGTTAGACAGTCCTCGATGACACACTGACTTTCTTGGGTTATCCTGGGTGGCTAACCCTCCGGGGTTAAAAATCCTAACGAAATCTTATCTTGAGGGGGAAGCGTGGAAGACAGAGCATACGTTTATTAGGAGAGGGTATGCAGCGAGGTTAGATAGAGTGTATCTTTCTCACGGGGTTGTAGTGAGAGCTTTCAAAACTGTTGAAGTAGCATGGTCGGATCATAGAGCAGTGTTGGTGGAGGTAGGGTGGGAGGTACTTGCGGAAATATATAGGAGTTACTGGAAATTAAATATAAGTGTATTGAGTGATGAAGGGTGGCCCGGTGGCCTGGTGG
This sequence comes from Cherax quadricarinatus, assembly GCF_038502225.1. Classification (NCBI taxonomy): domain Eukaryota; kingdom Metazoa; phylum Arthropoda; class Malacostraca; order Decapoda; family Parastacidae; genus Cherax; species Cherax quadricarinatus. The sequence goes on along the minus strand of NW_027195518.1, from coordinate 65,870 downwards.
CTAAAGCTCCCGCTTCACACACGGAGGGCCCGGGTTCGATTCCCGGCGGGTGGAAATTCCGACACGTTTCCTTACACCTGTTGTCCTGTTCACCTAGCAGCAAAATAGGTACCTGGGTGTTAGTCGACTGGTGTGGGTCGCATCCTGGGGGACAAGATTAAGGACCCCAATGGAAATAAGTTAGACAGTCCTCGATGACGCACTGACTTTCTTGGGTTATCCTGGGTGGCTAACCCTCCGGGGTTAAAAATCCGAACGAAATCTTATCTTATCTCTTATCTTAAGGGTTAGAGGGATTTTCTGTCCTATGTAAGGAGCTTAGCGAGGATGCACAGGGGGTGGAAGATGTCGTGAAATGGTGGTATTGTGTAGCCAAGGAAAGGATTAGGTAATATTATGTGAGGGAGGGTAAACGTATAAATAATTTAAAATATGGACTTTCAAATTATTTAGAGGACAGGTTAAGGGGTTGTTATGGGCATGGGGCTGTGGGGGGCAACTATCCTATGGATGAAATTGTCGAGGTCAAGGGGAGACTTAGGGAGTTACAAAATGAGAGGTTTCAAGTGGTAAGGGTGCAGGCAGGGGTAGAGGAGGTGCTTTGGGGAGACAAGGCATCGGCGTGTGTGTTGCGATGTCAAAAACAAAGGCAGCAGGTTACAGCTATTCCGAGGTTAGAGGTACATGAGATGGCGGGAGTTTATAGGGTAGGTCAGGAGCTATGAGCTACGAAAGGAATGTGTGCATATGCGGATAAATGACATTAAGGGTATTGGACAAGTGGGAGGGTGGGGAATGAGGCTTTAGAGAAGGTGTGTGAGTATGTGACGTGTAATTTAGGGAATAGTGATAGGAAGGCTTTAGGAGGGGTGATAACGGAGGAGGAAATAGAGTTGGCTTTAAGCAAGCTCAGCAGTTGTAGTGTTGGTCCCGAAGGGTAAGGGGCAGCACACCCTCAAGGAGTACTGTGCCATATCGCTGTTATGCACAGATTATAAGTTGTTTGCTAAAGTCTTGGGTAATAGGTTTAAATGTGTGGTAGGGAGAGTGGTTTCGAAAATGCAGCATCGATTACCTGGAAAGTCGATGATTGAAGGTCATGGAATACTGAGAAGTTTTGTGGAGTCAAAAGGGGGGGGGGAGAGGCTGCGGCGTTGTTGGCTTTAGACTGGCATGGGGCCTATGACAGAGAGGAAAGGGGAGCATTGGTAGCTATACTTGGGAGGCAGGGTTATGGGGAAGAAATAGTTTATTGGGTAACCACGTTGTACAAAGGAGCTAAGATGAGGGTACAGATTAATGGATGCTTGGGGGAGGAGATTGTAATAGGTAGGGGACTTCGGCAGGGGTGTCCCATGTCACAAATGTTGTTTGCGTGCATTCAGGATCCCTTCTATAGAATGGTTGAACGTTGTGTATGTAACACGAGTGGGGGTGAGAGGGAGGTAGGGAAAGTGTGGCCTTGAATAATAGGATATGTAGATGATACAACAGTCCTGGTTTGGGAAGGGATGGTGTTGGGGTTTTGGATGTTGTGCAATTGTTTGGAAGTGCAACAGGGATGCAGGTAAATAGTAAGAAGTCAATGGTCATGGGGTTGGGTGATTGGGTGGAGGGGGGGAGACGTAACGTTGTGAGGAAAAAGTGTCTTTAAAAATTTGTGGTATCTATAAGGATGACTTGGATGCTGCTCGAGAAGAAAACTCAAATAGATTGATGGAAAGGATTCTGGGGTGTCTGGGTGCATTGCGACCTCATCATCAGACTCTCGTGCAAAGAGTGATTGTAATAAATTTATTATTGTATAGTAAGGTTTGGCATATAGCCGTGTTCCCAATAACAGGGACGACGATTGTGAGAATTCTGAGATGGGTGTTTAACTTTTTGTGGGGTTCAAGGTGCGATTGGCTGAGGAGAGAGGTTGTAATGTTACCTGTGTGCCAGGGTGGGTTGGGGTTGATGGATCTGAGAAGGAGGGTTAAATGTGTGTTTCTTAAATGGGAGGTTTTATGCGAAGGAGTGAGTGGGGGGGGAGCTGAAAAAAGTACATGATAGGATGGGTAAGTTGTATGGTGGTGTGGAGTTGAGGGAATGTGAAACTGTTTTGAGGGCTTTGATGTTGGTTAGAGAACCCAGGAAAATTCGAATAGGGGTTTTGTGTAGGTTGCTTGCAGGAAGGATTGTTGTACCAGTTGAGGGATTGTTCCCCATGTAGGCGTGGAAGAGTATTTGGTATAGGTTTAGCAAGCTGAAGTTGAAGTCTAGGGTGAGGGAGGTAACGTATCGTTTTCTGCATGGCATACTACCGTTGGGGGAGGTACTAAGAACCAGAAGGGTAATTGTGGGCGGGAGGTGCGAAATCTGTGGGGTTCAAGGTGCGATTGGCTGAGGAGAGAGGTTGTAATGTTACCTGTGCGCCAGGGTGGGTTGGGGTTGATGGATCTGAGAAGGAGGGTTAAATGTGTGTTTCTTAAATGGGAGGTTTTATTCGAAGGAGTGAGGGGGGGGAGCTGAAAAAAGTACATGATAGGTTGGGTAAGTTGTATGGTGGTGTGGAGTTGAGGGAATGTGAAACTGTTTTGAGGGCTTTGATGTTGGTTAGAGAACCCAGGAAATTTCGAATAGGGGTTTTGTGTAGGTTGCTTGCAGGAAGGATTGTTGTACCAGTTGAGGGATTGTTCCCCATGTAGGCGTGGAAGAGTATTTGGTATAGGTTTAGCAAGCTGAAGTTGAAGTCTAGGGTGAGGGAGGTAACGTATCGTTTTCTGCATGGCATACTACCGTTGGGGGAGGTACTAAGAACCAGAAGGGTAATTGTGGGCGGGAGGTGCGAAATCTGTGGGGGGAATGAGAGGGTGTTCCATGCAGTATACTTTTGTGAAGGACTGGAGGGTGTTAGGTATTGGTTAAGTAGGGTGGTACAGGGGGTGGGGGCCAAGGGGTGTTGATTCTGCATGCACTAAGCCTAGATGTGGGAGTTTTCGACGAGAGTGTCACAAGAGCTTTGAATTATACAATGGTGGATTATATATATATAGCGTGGGTGATGAGGGGGGGGGGTTGTGAGGTGCGGAGGCGGGTACTAGCGGTAACGGTTTATCGTACGATGTGTCGTAACAGGGAACTGTATGGGAGGAGGTGAACAAAGGATTTTTCGAAAGGTTATAGAATGTTAACGTTAGAGTTTCTCATGAATCTGCGACTTGGGCTGAGTGAGTAAGGGAGTGGTTTGGGGATTACATATGAGAAGAGGGAATTCAAATGGACAGCGGGGTCGCCTCCTGGGGGGGTGAGAGTGAGGTGTATGTGGGTATGGAAGGTGTAGATGTGTGGCATAAGTATATGTAACATGCAAGTGGGCACAGAAAGCAAAAGTGATGAAATCAAGTAACGTATGGGGAATTCTGTGTTCGATGTGTCAGGGTCGTCATGACCTTCTTAATATATTAAGTGTGAATGGTGTTAAGATTATAGATGTAAGACCTTGCAGGAACCTTCGGGTCTATGTAGATTGTACGTTTATAGTCTTTATTGGGCATGTTTCATGTGCGATATTCGTATCGCAGTTAGAGATTAATTTTTGTTTTGTTGTTTGTGTTTTATGTTAGAGTTTAGTGAGTGTACTGACTTTATTTTAGCATTATATAATGTGCTCCTCCTGTAATGACTCATTCAAGTTTTGTAATGGGGAACGTATGTATGTTTTAGAGAATTTTCCTGTTTCGCGGGTTAGTTGGGAAAGACTACATACTTGTGTTAACGGAATTGTGATGTAGATCACTCGTTTATATGACTAATGTGAAGGTTGTGATTAACGGATATATTTTATAGTGAACATTCTGTCTATTGAATTGAACCTTTGTTACAGTAATATTATGTAACCTATATAAACATATACCTGAAAGGCTTGGTTTCAATGGATGTTTATATACTTCATATTTTGACCCTGGTACTGAGTGTTATCTGTACGTTATGTTATTGTTAAGTTTATCGTGAAATAGGCTCAAGTTTAACCATTCTTTTTAATGTTATTTTGTTTTGAGATATGTGTGTCACGTTTTGAGGTGTTAAGTTGTTGTTATTTATGAAATGTGTTATTGCGGTTTATGTTAGGATAAACACCCTTTTTATTTTGTTTGGTATATTGTGGTTGTCCTTCACGCATTACCCTGACAACTGGGGTTTTGTCTCTTTACTTTATATAATGTGCTCATCCTGTGGAAGACGCTGATTAATATTTATTAAGTATAAGTGGTGGCTTAAGATTTTCGTTATTTTTCAATGATAAAAGAGGGATTGTAGTGAGGCGTATGTATGTTTTTAGGTAATTTTCTTGTATAGGTTGTTAGTTGTGGAAGATCATGTACTTGTTTTAATGAGATTATGATGTAGGTCATTCCTCTTATTGACTAATGTGAAGGTTGTGAACCTTTGTCATATGTCACAGTCATATTATGTTAATTATATAAACCTAAAAGGTTTAGTTTCAATGGATGTTTATATAATTTCATTTATATTTGGCCCTGTTACTGTCGTCACCTGTAAGTTATGTTTGCTAAGGTTTATAATAAGGTTATGGGTTGGATCACCTTTTTTTTTTTTTAAGTATGTTATATGGAAATATTTGCGAGTGTATATAAGCAATATTATATTTTGTCAGTGTTGTTGTGTAGGATTGAGGATCCTACTGTACTCATTTTATATCTTTTTATTTTATGTTAAGCTGTAAAGTTTTTAACTTAAATATAAAAAAAGAGACGTTAAATTTCTAACTCATGATGATTTAATTAAGGATCAGTTTGTTGATCAGTCACTGGAAAGACTGAGAGATATAGCAGTTACTGAGAGTGAAGCAAAGGATCTCGATAATTGTTACTATTATAGTAACGGTGTACTGATGGAGAAAAATACATGTAAGTTGACAGCTGATAGTGTTTCCACCACAGTCAAGCATTTCGTAGTGTTACCTGGAGTTTACCTGGAGAGAGTTCCGGGGGTCAACGCTCCGGCGGCCGGTCCGTGACCAGGCCTCCTGGTGGATCAGAGCCTGATCAACCAGGCTGTTACTGGTGGCTGCACGCAAACCAACGTACAATCCACAGCCCGGCTGGTCAGGTACCGACTTTAGGTGCTTGTCCAGTGCCAGCTTGAAGACTGCCAGGGGTCTGTTGGTAATCCCCCTTATGTGTGCTGGGAGGCAGTTGAACAGTCTCGGGCCCCTGACACTTATTGTATGGTCTCTTAACGTGCTAGTGACACCCCTGCTTTTCATTGGGGGGATGTTGCATCGTCTGCCAAGTCTTTTGCTTTCGTAGTGAGTGATTTTCGTGTGCAAGTTCGGTACTAGTCCCTCTAGGATTTTCCAGGTGTATATAACCATGTATCTCTCCCGTTTGCATTCCAGGGAATACAGGTTTAGGAACCTCAAGCGCTCTCAGTAATTGAGGTGTTTTATCTCAGTTATACACGCCGTGAAGGTTCTCCGTACATTTTCTAGGTCGGCAATTTCACCTGCCTTGAAAGGCGCTGTTAGTGTGCAGCAATATTCCAGCCAAGATAAAACAAGCGACCTGAAGAGTGTCATCATGGGCTTGGCATCTCTAGTTTTGAAGGTTCTCATTATCCATCCTGTCATTTTTCTAGCAGCTACGATTGATACAATGTTATGGTCCTTGAAGGTGAGATCCTCCGACATGATCACTCCCATTTCCTTGATGTTGGTTTTTCGCTCTATTTCGTGGCTGGAATTTGTTTTGTACTCTGATGAAGTTTTAATTTCCTCGTGTTTACCATATCGGAGAAATTGAAATTTCTCATCGTTGAACTTCATATTGTTTTCTGCAGCCCACTGAAAGATTTGGTTTATGTCCGCCTGGAGCCTTGCAGTGTCTGCAATGGAAGACACTGTCATGCAGATTCGGGTGTCATCTGCAAAGGTCATAATATTTTCTTATTATTCTATAATGAAGATAACATCTTATTATCATACTAAAAAGACTATCTACTACACGAGGGTCATTAATGACTTATGTAGAGGCTAATAAAATAATGCAAAGTGCAAATACGCCTCTGAGGGAATGTTAGTTGTTAGTTTAATATCTTTATTATGCACCCCATACCCATCCTGTGGGCGGTAGTCAAAAGATTACAAAGGTACATAATGGGTCCAGGGACTGGATCACAAAGTTATGATTGCTGAACTAGTTACAAAGGTAATGAACTCCAGGTAGATCTGGTCACAATCATGGCAAGTTACAAAGGTAATGAGTCAGTCTCACTCCTATACATGGTTACAATCATGAACAAATTACAAAGTAATGAGCCACTGACACGTCACACCCGGTCACAGTTGTAATGAGTTAAATACAAATATTAAGTGGGTCATACACCCACACGAGCGCGCGTGCACACACATACACACACGAGGGCGCACTCACAGACACATGCACACGAGCGTACAAATATATGCATACACACAAGCACATGCGTGCGCACACACACACACGCGCGCACACACACACACACACACACACACACACACACGCACACACACACGCACACACACACACACACACACACACACACACACACACACACACACACACACACACACACACACACACACACACACACACACACACACACACACACACACGTGGTAATGCTATATTTACAACTAGCAAAGTCAGGGTATTTCTCCAGAATGATCTGCAATATACCACTGTGGATAAAATACTTTGCCATTTCTTGAACATTTCTGAGTGAGTTGTCTCTAAATTCATTAATTTTATCACACTCCAGTACATAATGACGCAATGTGTGACAATAGTCTATCTGGCAAAGTTTACATTTCGTTTGGTCTACATCTGGTGGTGTTGATTTAACCTGCCAAAGATACTTGTAACCCAGCCGGAGCCGGGCAGTAGTGACATCCAAGAGTCTGCTTAACTTGTTGGATGCACCATAGACATGTGGCTCCTCCTGCATGATGGAATGATGATAGATGGACTGACTTGTGTCAATCTCCCTAAGTCTTAAGTCAATAAAGTTTAATTGAAGTTCTTTTCGTATTATTGTTCTCAAACTGCTAACTGGCAACCCAAGATAGTAATCTACTCCCTCTCTGAAAGCATACAGCTTAGCCAATTTATCAGTTTTATCATGCATCTGAAGACCAATGTGAGATGGAATCCACAGCATGTGCACTCTGACTCCACTGTCCACAATCTTACCATACCTATGTCTGACTTCTGACACAAGCATGCCACAATTTATACTTAATGAGTTGAGAGCATTTATGGATGACAGAGAATCAGTTACAATTAAAGTGTTGACCTTAGATACATGGACACATTTGAGTGCAAGGAGTATGGCATTCATCCGAATTAAAGGACAAAATAAGTAAAGATTACCTTGGAGATGAAGTGCCAAAATGTAGTAATGTATTGGGATTAACTTGGGATACTAAGACAGATTTGTTAATGTTAAAACCTAATAATTACAATATGCCCAATAAATTAACTAAGAGAGTCTTACTTGCTGAAGTTTCCAAATGTTTTGATTCACTAGGTTTAGTGTCACCCCTTACTACAAGAGGGAAATTATTAATACAAGAAGCATGGAAGCTTAAATCTGCTTGGGATGAAATTCTACCTGAGGAATTCATTAACAGGTGGGATGAATTAATTGGTGATTATGAAAAAATTCCAATGTTGGAGTTCCCAGGCCAGGTGGCCAATCCAAATGGGAAAAATGTACTCCACATATTTTGTGATGCTTCAAAATTGGCATATGGAGCAGTTGCTTACCTTCAATGTAATAGTGTTATTTCTCTTGTTATGTCTAAGGCTGAAGTGTCTCCAATTAAATCACGTACATTACCTCAGTAGGAATTAGCAGCCATTTATGTAGGTATCAAATTAGCTAATTATATAAGAAATAAGTTGCAGGAGATAAATATTAGCGACACTGTAATTTGGTCTGATAATGAGGTATCCTTACAATGGATTCGTAATGGAAACAGTAAAATTGTGTACGTACAAAACAGAGTCGCTGAAATTACTCAGATGCAAGAGAAGTATAATAGTTTGGGTCAGCATATGTTAACATTTAATCATATACCTGGTGAGGAGAATCCAGCTGATTTCTTGTCTCGAGGTTTACCTTATGCTAAATTTGTAAATGCTGTATCATGGTTTAAAGGACCGAGTTGGTTGGTAAATAAAGCTAATTGGCCTGTACAAAAGGCGTATATTGCTCCTGTTGAAATTACTGTGACCACCGCTCCAATAGTTTGTCCTTCCTTAGCCATTGATATAAATAGGTGTTCTTCTTTACTCAACCTAATCAATGTAACTAAGTTGGTGTTTAAATTTCTAAACAAGATGAATATATCATATAAGTTTTCACATCCTCTTGAATACTGGATAAAGAGGGTACAGGAGGAAATCTATGGAAATGAGATTAAATTGATGATGGAAACAAAAATTGTGAAAGGCTCCATAATAGAGAAATTTGGGCAGTAATTAGAGAACAATGTAATTAGGTGCAGAGGTAGGTACAAAATGCTGAACTGAGTGATTATGCTGAACACCCTATCTTACTTCCCAAAACTCATCATCTAACAAATTTATTTTTTTTAAATGCCCATAAAAATGTAATGCATGGTGGGGTACAAGATACCTTAAATTGTATTAGGGAAACTTTCTGGATTCCACAAGGACGGCAAAGTGTAAAAAGGGTGATTAAATCTTGAGTAATATGTCGCCGTGTGGATGCCAGATCCTATATGTACCCAGGTCCTCCACCATTGCCAAAGGAACATGCACAATTAGTGAAACCATTTGATGTAACAGGTGTAGACTATAGTGGTCCAATCATTTTAACAGGTACTTCAGATAGTGTTCCACTGAACGTGTATGTTGGTTTGTTCACTTGTACTGCTACTAGGGCAGTTCATTTAGAAGTGGCTCAGGACTTGTCTGCAGAACCGTTTATACAACTGTTTAGAAAATTTGCAGCCAGGAGATCCTGTCCGAGGTTGATGATTTCAGATAATGCCACAAATTTTGCAGCAGGTGCTCAACACTTGATAGAATTAAATAATAGTAACGATGTTCAATCTCTGTTAACCCAGCGAGGGTGTACCTGGAAATTTATTACTCCTAGAGCCCCTTGGCAGGGGGGGCTGTACAAAAGACTGATAGGCACAGTGAAGAGGTTTCTCCGCAAAGTACTACACCAGAATAGAATTAGTTTGGAAGAATTCCGTGCAGTGTTAGTGGAGGTGGAGAATCGTATAAATAATAGGCCTCTCTTGTACATGAGTGATACACCTGATGCAGATATATTAACACCTTCTCACCTAATATGTGGAAGGAAATTGGAAACTGCCCCTGTCTATAGAGATAATCCGGAAGAAAGCGATGAAGATGATGCGGTAGTGTTGTGTGATAAATTTAAAATGTTAAATAAAGTAATTGGTCATTGGTCTAATGTGTGGCGTAAGGAATATCTTCTTACACTACGTGAACACTTTTATGGTGCGACAGAGGCAGTAAATCGACAGAACATTCAACCAGGTGACATTATGTTAATTGATACTGAACAACATCGAACATTGTGGGCCTCTGAGCAAAGTATTAACATTGTTCCCAGATGCACAAGGTGTGTTCTGGAATGTCAAAGTGTTGTGTCATGGCCAGGAAAGTTTACGCACATTTAATAAATTGATTCCCATGGAATTAAATGGCATTCAATCAAATGTAAATGAAAATATTAGGGAAAGTGACATGAGTGATATTGAAGATAATGCTCACCAAGTGATGCAGGAAGATGAAATTGTAGTAAGATCTACTAGGAGAACAGCCACTCAAGCCAGAACCGGTTGGAATCGTCTCCTAAAGGAAGGAGTAATTTGAGTTGTTTAGCAACGAACTCCGGCCGGCCACAGTGTGGAAAATAATGTATATTCTGAAAAATCCAGCATATTTTTTTATGAAAATTAGTGTAATACACTGTATTTAATAAAAATTTATTTGTAAATGAAAATGGAACCAACGATGGGGAGAAGCGTTGTTGGAACCGGAGTCACCATGTTTTGAATGAGCCAAGAAAAACGTTAGTGAAAATAGGAAGAATTTTCGTCGCTCTAGAGGTTGTATTGGGCTTTCACCTCTCAAATAGGAGTCGAAATTATTGGATGTGCAGTCCTGCATAATTTGAGCATTAAACCGATGTACAGGACAGCTGCAGGAACCTCAGATAAGCTATCTAAATTATGTTTGTAATTCTGGCCAGTATTAACATCATAAATTTGGTTAGAGAAAGTTCTGTATATGACACACAGTAATTTCCAGACAAATTGGTGAGTGTTATGATTATAAATTTCCCTTCTGTTATATAAATGTGTATATGTAATCATTTATTAATTTTAATATACAGTCCACAAATTTATAATAATTTTACCAGAATTCCTGGTGATGCATATTTCATTTACAATTAATATAGGTCTAGAGCAACTTGTGGATATGACAGTTGTAGGTATCGAAGGGGGACGTTTTTTTGTGACCTAGGTGTCCCAAAATTCCTACTTCTCTATGTAACTTTGATAAATAATACTTATCTTTGTTACCATTTACTGGTATGTGCCTTATGAGTTACATCCAGGTAAACATAGTTTTCCACACCCACAGTGTTAAATGTTGTATGTGAGTTTTTGTTTTTCTTTTATCGTTTAAGAACCTTTTTGTATAGGGGGTTATATTCATATGTATATGTAGAGGATGTTGCAACCCCTGAATGGGTTACAATGATTATTAAGTATATATGTAATGTATATTACTTTTTCATTTAATTTTATATTGCTTATATTTGCTATAATAGCTAAATCATAAATGTATGACTTTATATTATTATTTGACTGTTATATTCTTATTTGACTTATGTTGTTAGGATGTACATAATATGTGCTCAGTTAGTCTTTATTGTCAAACTACTGTAATTATCGCTTGTCGCTCGTTATACTGCCGGCTTCTGAGCTGCAGTTGTCCACGTAGCTATCACGTGATCGAGGGGGGGTGTCCTCACCTCTCGTGAAATTGTCAGTCTGCTGTAGACTCGCTTGCTGGTTGGACAGATTGTCTGTCTGACAGTCTGCTCTAGACTCGCTTGCTGGTTGGACAGATTGTCTGTCTCATTATTCTTGTTAGTTCTGTAGAACTTTGTTCACAGAACATTGTATAGACTTAGTGATTTTCGACGTTGTACTGAGGTTGTGTGTCACATTGACACTCTGAACATCTCAGGTCCCGAGCGATAGCTTCTGACCTAATTTTGTACTGGTTTCTGTGTATTGTCACAGTCGAGTTTTTCCTATGCTGAACTTAGATTCGGTAATATGGGAGTTTTGTAACTTTTGTGGAGGATCTGCAGATGGTCCCTACTTAGTGTCGTTATATTATTTCCCAGTTCCTGATTCTGTGTCGCAGTCGCTTGATATTGCATTGCTATTGGGCTTAGCATTCTTTGTTGTTCAAGCAGACTGTTCGGGTTGCCAGTCGGTCAAGAAGTTAGTTTATTTGAGGACTTTGTCAGTCACTTGTTTAAGTCTTATTCGAGTCTTGAGACATAGCTAACTACTTAAGAGCACTTACACGCATACACACACTTACTTGTACATATTTGCAATATCTTATTAAATGTTAATGTACCTGATGGTACTTAAGAATTATAAATGTGATATGTGCTTTCAGCGCAATAATATTGAACTCGAGAGATTGATTTTATTTTGATTGCTGTGATTTAATTTAATTTGATAATATACCTCTAGACAACTTACTACTTAATAAATTTATTAAATTTTAATTTCTCTAGTTAGCAGCCTACCAGTTGTAATCCTAAAGCACTATTGAACAATACTGAATTTTAATGGATAATTGGACAAGGATACTGACTACTTGTTACGAAAACCCAGTAACAGGCTGGATGCTAGAAGGGCAGTCCTTTCTAGTATTCACTGGAGATCTCTAAGCTTTTAGAATCGCGTTTTTTGTAACAAATGGGGGCCTGTCCGGGATGCTCTTGATCCAAGGTGTTGGAGAAATTGTCCAGTTTGACATACTAGTGAATCTATGATCAAACACTTTGAGTACTTTCCTAATCTGAAGACTTTGAGTTTAGTCTTGTACAACATACCAGGTGGATGTATGTACTTGACTGAGACTCTTGATCCAAGGAGATGGAAATACTGTTTGAGTTCTAACTCTAAGACAACCAACACTAAAATTCCTATTAGGATTATAGTTTCCCATAATCACTCTCTCGTAGTACAATAATTTTCGTGATGTATGCCAAAGTGAAACAGTTAATTGATACTCTGACTTTGTCTGAGTTAAGTACATTAAAACTTCAGACGTGTTGGCAAGTAGCCAAATATCTCGGTGTGACGTATAACAGGAATTACACCGCAGAAACTGTCAGAGCGTTAATTAAAGATATATTGTTTCCTGCTCATACAGAGATGTCTGATTATGATTCAGATTCAGAAAGCCTAGTGTCACAATTAGGAAGTATGGCTCTATTTGAAGTTGAAGAAAGAGCAACTAGAGCAGAAGTGAGCCTAGTGTAGCTCAGTTCTCGCTCACGCCTTCCTTCATTGACACATTAGTACAGAGTATAGCTGGTAGTATGACACAGCCTAATACTAGTACAGTGTATGATATACCTGTATCTACTTATCCTAGACCAGATCTAGACTCTCTAGACACGGCTGGACGAAGTGTCCGACCTAAGGATCGTCCAGACCATGTTAATTTCCCTACTCCTCCATTACCCACTGGTCCTATCTCTCAGGAACAGTTTGAGAGGTTGGAACGCCTCATTATGTTGCAGACTGCACAAATAGAGGCACAGAGGAGATTGAACGAAGAAGATTTCCAAAGAGAAAATGTTCGTCTGTTAAGACAACAGACTGATATATCACAGGACACATTTAATGTGCAGAAAGCTGCATCCATGGTTCCTAAGTTTTTTGAAAGTGACTTAGACACTTATTTTGATGTGTTTGAGAACCAGGCACGTGCTATGAACTGGCCACGTAAGCACTGGGCAACATTGCTGCATACAGCGTTGACGGGAAGAGCTCAAACGTGTTCTGCAGCCTTACCATTTGCCAAGTACATTAGTTATGACGCTGTCAAACAAACTATTCTAGAGACATATAACTTGTTACCTGTAAGTTATCAAAGAGCATTTCGTATGTTACAACGACGACAAGATCAAACTTGTGTAGAGTTTGCTCGTGAGAAAAAGTTGCATTTCAGAGGTGGTGTAGGTCTGCCAAGTGTAACAACTACAACAGTCTTGTTCAGTTGTTACTACATGAAGAGTTTAACAACTGTATGCCTGCTGACATACAAGAATATCTGATCGATCATGCTACCTCAGATATTCTGGAAACTGCAGCATTAGCAGACAATTACGAGATTTCTCACAAACTTGTACGTACTAAAACACAGAGAAACAAGGTAATTAAAGATTGTCCTAGAAGTTGGCAAACTAAATCAGCTGCTCATTGCCGGCCTGATGTACCTGCTACTGTAACTTCTCGTACCTTTACCAGGAAAACTCACAATCCTGAATCTGTCTCTGTGGCTAGACAGAAATCTGGTATCGAGAAAAAGAAAGTTAAATGTACCTATTGTAACAGAAAAGGACATACTAGAGAGTATTGCTATAAGTTAGAAAGAGATACGAGAAACAGTCGTGCGGCTGGCGCCCCCACTCAAGTCGTATCCTCTTCCGAGCAACAAAGGCACCAAAATCCTAGTAATACCTCTGATCCTACTGTTTTAGATAATGTTACTCAGGATAGATGACTAGCGTCAGAAAGTGTATCTGACGAAAAGATTCGTTCAGCGATGAGTCCTTACTTTTCGAGAGATAAAGTAGGATTTGACGAATCACATCTAACTGAGATAATTTCTTTCAGAGACACTGGCAGTTATCTCACATTATTAAGAGAAGATGTACTGCCCATAACTGACGATACCTATTGCAAGATAGATGTATTGTTAGAAGCCTATGGTGGGGCTGTTATAAAAGTGCCTCTGCACAAAGTTTATATTCAAACAAGCTATTATACTGGTTATATTTCAGTGGGTATATCCAGTGGTGTATTTCCCATCAGGTCAGTGGACTTGTTGATAGGGAACGATATCCTTCATGCTGGTATATGTAAAGAACCACTTGTGATTGATAATACCACTGATGATAATTATGCCATTGAAGCTTGTAGAGAGAAACCTATTTTATTTCCTCTCAGCGCAATTACTAGAGCTATGTCAAAGATTCAACAACCATCCTTGTCTCCTGTTGAGTTAATGGACGACAATGATTTGGGCTTGAATATGTTGTTTAGTGACGCTCTGCGCCCAGGATCATTAACATTGACTCCCCCGTGTCTTCAACCTAGTCAGGACACAACTGACGTTAAATTTCTAACTCATGATGATTTAATCAAGGATCAGTTTGTTGATCAGTCACTGGAAAGACTGAGAGATATAGCAGTTACTGAGAGTGAAGCAAAGGATCTCGATAATTGTTACTATTATAGTAACGGTGTACTGATGGAGAAAAATACATGTAAGTTGTCAGCTGATAGTGTTTCCACCACAGTCAAGAATCTAGTAGTGTTACCAGTTACATTTCGTGAACAAGCCATTGATTTTGCTCACAATAGTCCCATAGGAGGACATTTGGGTGTCAAGAAGACACTCGGTAAACTGGCAAAACGTTTTACTTGGCCAAAGATGCAGGAAACAGTAGCTGATAATGTGCGACGTTGTCACGTGTGTCAAGTGACAGGCAAGCTAGTACACACACCTCCACCTACACCTCTCACTGTGTTCATTAGTAGCAAAGTTCAGTTCACCTGGACTAGAGATTGTTCAGATTTGTTCAAAAGGTTGAAGCATCTGCTTTCCTCTGCTCCAGTGTCGAGTCCTAATTTCAATCTTTCCATCTTTTTTCATATAGATGCGAGTTGTTATGCAGTGGGTGCTGTGCTGCTCCAACAGTCAACTTCCACTGATATTCTCGATCCTATATGTTACTATTCATCTAAGCTTAAACGACACCAGAAAAATTATGCCACTATTGAGAAAGAGGCTCTAGCTCTTGTGGTGTCCTTGGAACATTTTGACGTGTATTTGGGCACTTCTCCATTTAAAATTAACGTTTTTTCTGACCACAATCCACTCACCTACATAAACACTATGAAAAGTAAAAATGCTAGGATCATGAGGTGGGCCCTCAGAATCCAACCTTATTCTATTAGTATAAAACACATAAGTGGTCATTGTAATGTAATTGCCGACGCTCTGTCTCGTCCTTAATAATTATCAGTTACATTAAATTAACGTAATTTTATGCCCAAATACCTTTTGTTACTTGCTATGTCAAATTCAGTAAAGTAACTTAATCCCTCCAGCCCATATTAACTATATATACTCATGTCATGTCTAATTATTATATTTATATATTCACAGTAATGTTGTGTGAGGAGGAGACAAGCTGAGTGTTGAGTGAGTAGTGTGGTGCGGGTGATGTACTGCATGACGCAACACTGTCCTGTCGCAGACCCCCCCCCCCTCACTACACACCTTAAGCTGTTTCATACTCAGATGTTCGTACTGCCTCGCATTCCACAACCACTACTAAAGAGTGGAATGCAGTCTCCTCTAATATGATCGAGCCTCAATGTGCCCTCCATGTCAGCGCTATCCAGTCTCTACACTGATGTACATAACCACGAGTATGAAGAGATACGATACTGTGTACTGCCCTAGTACTAGGGGCATATCCTAGTGACAGACGCTGTGAAATTATAGAAGTGCTTGGCACAAGAGAGACTTTAAACTGTTTAATATTTATATTATATAATATTGATATGAGTAATCAGAAATAATGTGAAAGACATTAATGCCACTCCTAGTGCGACCCTCTGTCGTGTTGGGGGGGGGGTGTTGCAACCCCTGAATGGGTTACAATGATTATTATGTATATATGTAATGTATATTACTTTTTCATTTAATTTTATATTGCTTATATTTGTGATAATAGCTAAATCGTAAATGTATGACTTTATATTATTATTTGACTGTTATATTCTTATTTGACTTATGTTGTTAGGATGTACATAATATGTGCTCAGTCTTGATTGTCAAACTACTGTAATTATCGCTTGTCGCTCGTTATACTGCCGGCTTCTGAGCTGCAGTTGTCCACGTAGCTATCACGTGATCGAGGGGGGGGTGTCCTCACCTCTCGTGAAATTGTCAGTCTGCTGTAGACTCGCTTGCTGGTTGGACAGATTGTCTGTCTGACAGTCTGCTCTAGACTCGCTTGCTGGTTGGACAGATTGTCTGTCTCATTATTCTTGTTAGTTCTGTAGAACTTTGTTCACAGAACATTGTATAGACTTAGTGATTTTCGACGTTGTACTGAGGTTGTGTGTCACATTGACACTCTGAACATCTCAGGTCCCGAGCGATAGCTTCTGACCTAATTTTGTACTGGTTTCTGTGTATTGTCACAGTCGTGTTTTTCCTATGCTGAACTTAGATTCGGTAATATGGGAGTTTTGTAACTTTTGTGGAGGATCTGCAGATGGTCCCTACTTAGTGTCGTTATATTATTTCCCAGTTCCTGATTCTGTGTCGCAGTCGCTTGATATTGCATTGCTATTGGGCTTAGCATTCTTTGTTGTTCAAGCAGACTGTTCGGGTTGCCAGTCGGTCAAGAAGTTAGTTTATTTGAGGACTTTGTCAGTCACTTGTTTAAGTCTTATTCGAGTCTTGAGACATAGCTAACTACTTAAGAGCACTTACACGCATACACACACTTACTTGTACATATTTGTAATATCTTATTAAATGTTAATGTACCTGACGGTACTTAAGAATTATAAATGTGATATGTGCTTTCAGCGCAATAATATTGAACTCGAGAGATTGATTTTATTTTGATTGCTGTGATTTAATTTAATTTGATAATATACCTCTAGACAACTTACTACTTAATAAATTTATTAAATTTTAATTTCTCTAGTTAGTAGCCTACCAGTTGTAATCCTAAAGCACTATTGAACAATACTGAATTTTAATGGATAATTGGACAAGGATACTGACTACTTGTTACGAAAACACAGTAACAGGCTGGATGCTAGAAGGGCAGTCCTTTCTAGTATTCACTGGAGATCTCTAAGCTTTTAGAATCGCGTTTTTTGTAACAAGGATATACTTTATATATTTGTTTCTGGTGATAACTTTATCTTGCCGTACATTTTTTAAAGTATAATTAAAGGGGTACATTATGAACTCTGTACGAGCATATATAAGTTTTTTATGGGGTTTATATATAGCTTTATATCTGTATGGTAGGTCATATTATATATTGAATATTAACCGTCAATATCAACCTTGTGTGTTGATAAATGGTTGGAAATGTAGTAGTGGTCATGGATATGGCCCTGTATGGGTCTGTTTTTTTATTTTTGGGTGTGTAGATATGTATCTGGGAACCAATGTGTGTGTACTGACAATCTATTCTATTCTATTTGATTTGCCGGGATGGTATCCCGGCCAGGGTTTTCTCCATTTTGGTGACCCGGCATTGGCTCCCCGGGTAGGGAAGTGTCGTTTATCCTTTCTTGCATATGCTTGCCAGTTCTTCAGTAGGAAGGGGGGGGGGTACCTCACCAGCTATATGGCCAGATGATGTACCAAACGTTAGTGTGCACTAACGGCGGCTGGTGTGCAGTGCAATGGAGGCCCAAAGCAGGTCCTCAAAGCGACTTTAGCGGGGGGGGGCGGATATCATTCAATGACTGGAAGTAAGGTTTCCAAGTCCCTGACGGCTAAGTACACAAGATGTGCTGCCTCATCCTCTCGGGCCTGCCCCACTGGGGTCATTGGGAAGTGTCTACAGTGAAGGGGCATCATAGCCGGGCAGTCTAAAAGGTAGTGCACCAAGGGCTTTGGAACCATTCGGCTACAATGGGCACAGAGCTTCTCTCTTGCCCATTCAACAATCCATGCAGTGGTGCGATATCATAAGCGTAGGAGGTGGACATGTACCCTCAGTTCTCTGAACTGTGTCCGAATACTTGGAGGGGGTGCCCTGTGGGTCGCCCTGACATACCAGTGGAGGCTCCGTGAATCCCCAGGGTCAGGGAGTGGGTGCCTGGGTGCACCAGCAGCCCACAGCGCAATCTGGCTGAGGCTGATGGAGATTGCAGCACGTGGCTGTGCCTCTAGGGTTGCAGTCTTAGCAGCCTCATCTGCAGAATCATTGCCAGGGATACCAACTTAGTTTGGGATCCAGTTGATAGTGGCCCTGCGACCCTGGGCCATGAGAGTTTGCAGGTCACCCTAGATGGATGTGATTAAGTGCATATTGTCATTTGGCTCTCTGTGCATAGTTGCTTGGATCACTGCCGTGGAATCAACGTGGATGATGGGGGGATGCTGATGGTCTGCAAGAGCATGCTGCAGAACTTGTTGGATGGCAAAGAGTTCAGCCTGGAGGATGGTGCAATGGTCTGGGAGGTGCCAACCTGCTGTCAGATAGCTGTGGAATATCCCAGCAGCTGTGCGGCCTGCCACTGGGTCTCTGGAGCCATCGGTGTAATATGGAACACACCGTGGGCCTTCAGCTCCCATAATGCTAGCCGCGGCAAGTTGTTGCAGAATGTCCTGGGTACAATGCTTCTTCCTGTCTGGTAGGGTTGTCCAGTGCACAACAAACAGCTCTGGTGCCCAAGGGAGCAGCACCATGTAGTTCGCTGCCAATCTGTCGGAGCCTCCTACCTGGAGCAACGTCATGGGCAGGAGCTTCCGTGTGGCATCTGCTACAGACCACAGCCATTGGCGACTGGTATGTAGTGGAATAACCTGTCCCTGGCGGACCCATAAATCCCTCATCAGTTTGTCAGCCCCTGGGAGTCGGAGATACTTTGCGATCCTCTTGGCAGCTAACAGTTGCATCCTGTCGTCAAGGGGCTGCAGCTGCACTTCAAGGTTCAGAGCCACTGCATTGGCCCACCTAGGAGTCCTGAGCTTGGCCCATACAGCTGTGTTCTGGATCACACAGAGGGATTTGATGTTCGTGGGTCTGGTGTGAACCAGAGCAAGTGCCCCATAGTCAACGAGGGAGCATATTGCCTGGATGTAGAACAACCTCATGACCTCGAGGCTGGCCCCAACCCTAGGGTTGGCCATTGCACTCAATGCCCTGACCCTCTGCAGAGCCCTCTCTTTAATGTGGTGCACATGTTTCTGAAAGGTGAGGCACCTGTCAATGTAGATGCCAAGGTACCTATAACAGTGAACCCACTCCAAGTCGATGTTCAGTACCCGCTGCCTCTCACTAGGTACCCTGGTGTGAAGGATCATGGCTTTGGATTTTGCCGCAGATATCTTGAGCCCCAATTGACGGCAAGTGGAAGCCAGCAGATCGATGTCCTCCTGGGCATGCTGCAAAAGCCGGCGCTTCCTAGGTATGACAAGTGCCAGGTCATCAGCATAGCTGAAGAGGAAGGTGCCTCTGGAGAAAGGCAGGTGCAGCAGCTGGTGCATCAGTACTTTGAACAGGTTGGGACTAAGCACCCCGCCCTGTGGAGTGCCATTGTAAAGGGTCTTGAGAGACGAGGCATGCCCCTGGAAGCATACCCGGGCCCGCCTGTCCTGGAGATAGGAACGAAGCCATGAAAGCAGCCTGCCTTTAACCCCCGTGTGGGCGAAGAGTGAGAGGATGGCAGGTGCACTGGCTAGCTCAAAAGCTTTCTCGAGGTCAAGAAAGACAACAATGTTGGCTTGGGCGTCCGATCCAATGCCGGCCAGTAGAGAGGTAAGGCTTTCGAAAGTGCCCACTCCTCTGGTGAAGCCATAGAGGTGTTTATGAGGAGGGCCAAGCTTCCACCTCAGGCACTCCAACACCATCCTTTCAGACTCCTTCGAGATGCAACTGGTGAGGGAGATGGGTCTCACACTGCAAGGATCCCAAGGCTTAGGAATCAGTATAATGTCAGCCTCCTTCCATACGACAATGAGTTTGCCAGCTCGCAAAGTCCAGTTGACGACCCCCAGGACAGCTGCATGTCCAGAATGGCCAGACCGAGTGATCATGCCATAGGTGATACCATCATGCCCCGGTGCAGTGTCCCGATGAGATGTGAAGGGCTCCAGGTCAGTGAAGTCTTCATCTGTGATGTCCTTAGCCTGACATGCCGCTTGGATAATCGTCACCCTTCTAGGAAGGAGGGTGGCTTGGAGGTCCTGGAGATCGTGAGGCAGTTGAGCCATGGCCGCTCTGGAGGTGAAAAGGTCCACCAGACATTCTGCCTCCATTGCGGGGTCTGGGTGCATCCGAGCCACACTGTGACACTGCCCAGTGGCCAATCGTAACTTGGTCCAAATCTCAGATAAAGTGGAGGAGTAGCTGAGGGAGGCACACCACTCGAACCATTTAGCCTGGCAGACCCTGTGTGAGACATGGTATGCATGCCGCACCACTTCCTTGAGCAGACGCATGGACTCGACCATGTGCATCTTGTGTACCTCGTTGATGCGGTGGTTCTGCTCCCTGATGTCCTCATTGTATAACCACCAATAACGTTTATATGTCCCTCCACCTGTAATCTTAGGTATGGCTGCCTCAGCTACACATGTGAAGGCCACCTGCAAGCTTCGGGCTGCCTCATCTAGGTCTTCCGGAAACAGAGACTCTGCCCACCAGCACTCGATGACCTCAAGAAAGCACTACCAGTCGGCCTTTTTTAGATTCCATCTGGGGGTAGGTGTTGGGAGCGGGCACCACTGAACCATCAGCGTGGTGACCACTGCAAAGTGATCACTGGTGAGACAGGGGTGGACCTCCCATCTTGCACTCGAGAGCAACCACCTAGAGATTAGTGACGTCCAAGCGGCCACTGTACTGATGGGTTGGCTCAACATTGTTGAGGAGGGCGATCTCAGGGACCTCCTGCAGCACAGCCACAAGGTGCCTCCCAGCTGCATTGGTAGGAGAGACAGAAGAAAGTATTGGGTGGTGGGCATTGACATCTCCAGCCAAAACAAGACCCTCCCAGGGGGCGAGTGCTGCCACCTCTGAAATGGCAATGGCGTACCGAGAGCTTCTGTAAATGTTGTAAACCATGAGAGGTCCATCCAGCAGGTGTAGGGTGAAGGCCTGAACCTCCACGCCCTCCCCACAGTTGATGGGATCAGTGGAGATTGAATGAGAGACAGTGGTCTTGACGTAGATCGCCGTGCCCCTACCAGTCCCTTAGAGGCACTGTAGGTAGGCCGAGAATCCCGGAATACGTGGCTGCATTTGATGTGACGAATTGGTAAGTGTCTCCTGGAACAGGAAGACATCAACCTCATCCTGAACTGCAGCTTCAATCACTAAGTGAATTTTCTACTGCAGCCCAAAAATGTTCCACTGAAGGATCTTCAAGGGCCGCAGAGGTGGCCCTCTGATTCCATCTCTCCCTGGGACTCCTCAGTTGTTGGCGACTCCGGGGCCTCCTCCATCACGGACTGGAAGGTCTCATGGATGATGGCTTGAAGTTCCATTGAGTCCTTCCTGTCCAGTAGGACCACACCCAGCATCCATGACAGGAGTTGTCTGCAGGCGCCCCTGTCGTCCGCCGACGGCAGCAGGCGACATAGGAGCGCTGAGATGACCCCGATGGCTTGCTTCACTCAATTGGGAAATGATTCGACCATTACCTCTGCAGCCATTGAGTTCGACGACCCGTCAAGTCGGGGCAGGGTCACTGTGTATGTCTGGGTGGCTATTGACACTGCACAAGCATAAGCTGCGTGCACCCTGGGCCCAGCCTGAGTGTCCATGGGCTTCTGGGTCCCCCAGCGGGGAACCTCTGTCTGACTCTGGCAGCTCACATTAGGGGCCTGCCTTTGGGAAGAGGCCTGCTGGTGGGATTGCAAGGAATGTTGGTGCCCAGCTGGGACCTGCAGCTGTGTTTCCCATTGATTCTG
The DNA here is from genome assembly GCF_038502225.1 of Cherax quadricarinatus. NCBI lineage: Eukaryota > Metazoa > Arthropoda > Malacostraca > Decapoda > Parastacidae > Cherax > Cherax quadricarinatus. The sequence goes on along the minus strand of NW_027195518.1, from coordinate 43,806 downwards.
TCGTCCTGGCCACCTTGCCATCTGACCCCGTAGTTGACCGCGCTGCTGCAAGCCATTGCCTGCCCCCTGATGCCACTGCTGGGATCCCAGTGCCAGGAACTCGCTTGTAATGCCCCCCTGTGGTATCCGGGGAACTGTGGTTGGAGCCCATACCGACTGTTGCTGGGTGGTTCCATGGCTGAGTGACATCGGGGCTGTCGGGTCATTCTGATGATGATCCTGCTGCTAGTGCTGCACCATCACAGGACAGCTCCAGTTCCAGGCATGGTGCCTCTTTGAACAGTTGACACACTTGGGCTCTGGCTGAAGGGCTTTGCTGGTTGGCTGTTTGAGGATTGCAATGCAGTCCTTCGAGTCGTGTGCCTTGCTGCACACACCACACTTCTTCTCTCACTGGCAGGTGGCTGCAATATGATTGAACCCCTGACAGTTCAAGCACTGTACTGGGCTCAACAGGTATGGTTGGGTCTTGAATCTTCCCCAGACCCCAAGGTACAGGTGCGTGGGAGTAGACCTTTGTGGTGGATCAGCACCTGGTGGGTGGGCACCTTGTTCACTGTTGCAGTGACTCGCTCCACCTTGACAATATTGGGCAATTCCAAAATGGGGTCCTGTGGGAGGGACACAGAGATGTGTAAGAGCACCCCCTTGTACACCTTCTCCAAAGCAACCAGTTCCACCATGCTGGAATGCTTCACAACCAGCCCCTTCAACTCCTGGTAAGAATCTTCGTCCCGAGGAATGACCAGAACCTCGTTCCTCAGAGTGAACTCGCAGTGGAACTTGAGGCTGGGTAGATCTTCCAGATACCTTACAAACCTGTAATTGGGAACCATGAATTTGTTGAAGGCCCTGGTTGCTTGTGCATGAGCTGAGCGGGAATTCCTCCTTCCTCGTGGAGTCAACCTGTCCCCGTCCACTGTGGAGGCCGACGCAACTGGTGTAGGGACCTGGGATGGCCCTATCTTTGCCAGTTGAGGAGCTCCAGCCTCCTGGCTTCCTTCCACTACCCCTATGGACATCTGGGGGTGCAAGTCTCCTTGGGTAGCGGCTGCCGACTGATCTAGTGGCAGATTGGCAGATACAGTAGTCTCCACTGCATCCTTGGCCTTCTTGGTGGGGGCTCCCACCTGCCCCACATAGTCCTCCAACTCGTCCTCGCATTCCAATGAACGTTTAGGCTGCTCTCCTTGGTCTGTCATGGTGACTGCAGGTATGGGGACAGAGCCAGCAACAGAGCTGCTGTCTGTGACCTCACAGTCACCCACACTGGGTGCAGAGCTGTGCGGCTCAGTTCCCCAGTCGGGGCCCGTAGCCACCCTCACGTGGCTCACTGCCCTGAAGCACTGAACACAGTCCAAGGACCACTAGAAACGTTGCCAATCTGTGCATAAACTAACACAGATATATATTCCAAGCAAATACAACACACTCTCTGTCCTATGATCTCCTTTCCACACTGGACATCGTATCCTGTCGATCTCTTGGCACCTATGCACTTGCTGAGTGTCCTGTGTGACGTCTTTTCGTTGCCATGTATTGACATTATTATTATTATTAAAGATTCGCCCATATTCTCCCGGCCCGGGCCTTTCCCAAGTGGTGGCCCGGCCTTGGCTCCCTTTTTAGGGAGTGTCTGAGACCTAAGTCTCCCATGGGAAGAGGCACAAGTACCTCCTCATCTTAGGGACCAACTGTCCCCAGGCCTAACCACAAGCTAGGTCTCTCTGGTCTGCCATCCCCGCCCCAAGGGGGCTAATGGGAATGACAGGCTTGTACCCTAGAAGGGCTTGTTTTACTGACATTGTCTACCATGGTCTTTTGCTATGTTAATTTGCCGGCTTGTGGTTCTTTATGTATTATATATATGATTTTTTTTAAATAAAATATATATATGAAAATAATAATAATAATAATAAACTTTACATATGTACTTGTTTATGTACAATGTCTGTATGAAGGCTTTAATACCATATAAAAAAAGTGAAAAATTAATACATATTGTAGGTTTAGCGGGAGAAACGAAGCGTTCGACGAAACTGGACTGGAGATTCATAAGGATTATCGATTGGATGGAGATTGGAAAACAGAGAGTGTGTTGTGTTCTCTCGGGAAATTCTGTGTTAGATCGGGTCCCCTCCCCCCGATTCATGTCCGGCCTCCATGAGTGGACGGGGGCTGGCTGAACTCAGTGAACGGAAGGAATTCCCGCTCGGCCTCGGACAAGCGGCCAGGGGAATGTTCAACAAATTCAGGTTCCCGATTGCAACGGGTTTTGTAAAGGCATCTGGAAGGTGCCCTACCGCCTCGAAGGATTCTGCTGCGGAGAAGTTAACTCTCAGGAACGGGTTCTGCAAATCTTTCCTCGGGATGGAATGACTCTTTATGGAGGATTTGAAGGGGAGGGCTGGATTATGTAACGCATTCAGTATGGTCAGGAACTGTTCGCTTCAGAAAGTCTGCAGGGGTGCTCCCCTTACGTCCCTATGATCTGACTGGCCTGGAAGATTCAAGACCTGACCATACTTGTCAGGCCCAGCACAATGCTTCAACTCTCAGGGGTTCAATCATATTGCAGGCACCTGCCAGTGAGAGAAGAAGTGTGGTGTGTGCAGCAAGGCACACGACTCGAAGGACTGCATTGCAATCCTCAAACAGCCAACTGGCAAAGCCCTTCGGCCAGAGCTCAAGTGTGCCAACTGTTAAAAAAGGCACCATGCCTGGAACCGGAGCTGTCCTGTGATGATGCAGCACTGGCAGCAGGTTCATCATCGGAACAATCCGACAGCCCCGATGTCACCCAGCCATGGAACCACCCAGCAACAGTCAGTATGGGCTCCAACCACAGTTCCCCGGATACCAGAGGAGGGCATTACCAGCGAGTTCCTGGCACTGGGATCCCAGCAGTGGCATCAGGGGCCAGGCACTGGCTTGCAGCAGCGCGGTCAACTACGGGGTCAGATGGCAAGGTGGCCAGGACTACAGAATCATTGGGAAACACGGCTGCAGGCCAGGCACACTGCCCAGCAGGTTCCAGCTGGGCACCAACATTCCTTGCCATCCAGCCAGCAGGCCTCTTCCCAAGGGCAGGCCCCTGCTGTGAGCGGCCAGAGTCAAACAGAGTTTCCCCGCCAGGGGACCCGGATGCCCATGAACACTCAGGCCGGGCCCTGGGTGCACCCAGCTTATGCTGCTGCAGTGTCGACAGCCACCCAAACATACTCAGTGACCCAGCCCCGACTTGACGGGTCGTCCAGCTCAATGCCTGCAGAGGTAATGGTCGAATCATTTCCTGATCGACTGAAGAAAACCATCGAGGTCATTTCAACACTCCTCTGTCGCCTGCTGCCGTCGGTGGAGGACAGGGGTGCCTGCAGGCAGCGCCTGTCATGGATACTGGGTGTGGTCCTACTGGACAGGAAGGACTCAATGGAACTTCAAGCCATCATCCAGGAGTCCTTCCAGTCCATGATGGAGGAGGCCACAGAGTCGCCAGCAACGGACGATGAGTCCCAGGCAGAGATGGAATCAGTTGGCCACCTCTGCGGCCCTTGAAGATCCTCCAGTGGAACATTTGTGTGCTGTAGCAGAAAATTCACTTAGTGATTGAAGCTGCAGTTCAGGATGAGGTTGATGTCTTCCTGTTCCAGGAGACACTTACCAATTCGTCACATCAAATGCAGCTATGTATTCCGGGATTCTCGGCCTATCTTCAGCGCCTGGAAGGGACTGGCAGGGGCATGGCGATCTACGTCAGGACCACTGTCCCTCATTCAGTCTCCATTGACCCCATCAACTGTGGGGAGGGCGTGGAGGTTCAGGCTGTCACCTTACATCTACCGGATGGACCTCTCATGGTTTACAACATTTACAGAAGCTCTCGGTATACCCTTGACATTTCAGAGGTGGCAGCACTTGCCCACCGGGAGGGTCTTGTTTTGGCTGGGGATGTCAATGCCCACCACGCAATACTTTCTTCTGTCTCTCCTACCAACGCAACTGGGAGGCACCTTGCGGCTGTGCTGGAGGAGGTCCCTGAGATCGCCCTCCTCAACAATGGTGAGCCATCCCATCACTAAGGTGACCGCTTGGAAGTCACACTCATCTCTAGGAGGTTGCTCTTGAGTGCAAAATGGGAGGTCCACCCCTGTCTCACCAGCGATCACTTTGCAATGGTCACCACGCTGATGGTCCAGCGGTGCCCGCTCCCCACTCCTACCCCCAGATGGAATCTAAAAAAGGCCGACTGGCAGTGCTTCCAGGAGGTCATCGAGCGCTGGTGGGCAGAGACTCCTCTTCCAGAAGACCCAGATGAGGCAGCTCAAAGCTTGCAGGTGGCCTTCACATGTGCAGCGGAGGCAGCCATACCTAAGATTACAGGCAGAGGGTCATATAAATGTTACTGGTGGTTATACAATGAGGACATCAGGGAGCAGAACCACCGCATCAATGTGGTACACAAGATGCACTGGTGTAATCCCACACTTGAGTCCATGCGTCTGCTAAGGGAAGTGGTGCGGCATGCACGCCATGTCTCACACAGGGTCTGGCAGGCTAAATGGTTCGAGTGGTGTGCCTCCCTCAGCTACTCCTTCACTTTATCTGAGATTTGGACCAAGTTACTATTGAACACTGGGCAGTGTTGCAGTATGGCTTGGTTTCACCCAGACCCCGCAATGGAGGCAGAACGTCTGGTGGACCTTTTCACCTCCAGAGTGGCCATGGCTCAACTACCTCTGGATCTTTGGGGCCTCCAAGCCACCCTCCTCCCTAGAAGGATGATGGTGATCCAAGTGGCATGCCAAGCTGAGGACGACACGGATGATGACTTCACCGACCAGGAGCTCCAGGCAGCCTTCACATCTCATCAGGACATTGCACCGGGGCATGATGGTATCACCTATGGCATGATCACTCGGTCTGGCCATTCTGGTCATGCAGCTGTCCTGGGGGTCGTCAACTGGACTTGGCGAGCTGGCAAACTCCCTGTCGTATGGAAGGAGGCTGACATCATACCGATTCCTAAGCCTGGGGATCCTGGCAGTGTGCAACCCATCTCCCTCACCAGTTGCATCTCAAAGGTATCTGAAAGGATGGTGCTGGAGCGCCTGAGGTGGAAGCTTGGCACTCCTCATAAACACTTCTATGGCTTCACCAGAAGAGTGGGCACTTTCGAAAGCCTTTCCACTCTACTGGCCGGCATTGGGTCGGACGCCCAAGCCAACATTATTGTCTTTCTTGACCTTGAGAAAGCTTTTGAGCTAGCCAGTGTGCCTGCCATCCTCTCACTCTTGGCCCACAGGGGGGTTAAAGGCAGGCTGCTTTCATGGCTTCGTTCCTATCTCCAGGACAGGCGGGCCCGGGTATACTTCCAGGCGCATGCCTCGTCTCTCAAGACCCTGGATAACGGCACTCCACAGGGCAGGGTGCTGAGTCCCACCCTGTTCAATGTATTGATGCACAAGCTGGTGCACCTGCCTTTCTCCAGAGGCACCTTCCTCTTCAGCTATGCCGATGACCTGGCACTTGTCGTACCTAGGAAGTGCCGTCTTTTGCAGCGTGCCCAGGAGGACCTCGATCTGCTGGCTTCCACTTGCTGTCATTTGGGGCTCAAGATACCTGTGACAAAATCCAAAGCCATGATCCTTCACACCAGGGTACCCAGTCAGAGGCTGTGGGTCCTGGGCATCGACCTTGAGTGGGTTCACAGTTAAAGGTACCTTGGCATCTACATTGACAGGCGCCTCACCCTCCAGAAACATGTGCACCACATTAAAGAGAGGGCTCTGGAGAGGGTCAGGGCATTGAGTGCAATGGCCAACCCTAGGGTTGGGGCCAGCCTCAAGGTCAAGAGGGTGTTCTTCATCCAGGCAATACGCTCCCTCATTGAGTATGGGGCACTTGCTCTGGTTCATGCCAGACCCACAAACATCAAATCCCTCTGTGTGATCCAGAACACAGCTGTACAGGCCATGCTGGGGCTCCTAGGTGTGCCAATGCAATGACTCTGACCCTTGAGGCACCTCTGCAGCCCCTTGAAGACAGGATGCAACTGCTAGCTGCCAAGAGGATCGCAAAGTATCTCCGACTCCCAGGGGCTGACAAACTGATGAGGGATTTACGGGTCTGCCAGGGACAGGTAATTCCACTGCATCCCAGCCGCAGATGGGTGTGATCGGTAGCACATGCCACACGGAAGCTCCTGCCCATGACATTGCTCTAGGTGGGAGGCTGCGACAGACTGGCAGCGAACTACATGGTGCCAGATTCCGCTGTGGGCTGCCGGTGCGGCCAGGAGCCCACTCCCTGACCCTGGGGACTCACAGAGCCTTAGCTGGTATGTCAGGGTGACCCACTGGATGCCCCCTCCAAGTGTTCAGACACAGTCCAGAGAACTGAGGGTGCATATCCACTGCCTATGCTTAGGGTATCCCACCACTACACAGATTGTTGAATGGGCACGAGAGGAGCTCTGTGCCCATTGTGACCGAATTGTTCCGTAGCCCTTTGTGCACTACCTGTTAGACTTCCAGGCTACAATGCCCCTTCACCGTAGACACTTCCCAATGACCCCAGTTGGGCAGGCCCGAGAGGATGAGGCAGCACAACTTGTGTACTTAGCGATCAGAGACTTGGAAACCTTACTTCCAGTCGTTGCACGTCATCCTCCTCCCCATTGAAGTCGCTGTGAGGGCCTGCTTTGGGCCTCCATTGCACTGCACACCAGCCACCCTTAGTGCACAGTAACGTTTGGTACGTCATCTGGCCATAGAGCCGGTGAGGTACCCCCCCTTCCCACTCAAGAACTGCCCCGCATGTGCAAGAAATGATAAATGACACTTCCTTACCCGGGGAACAAATGCCAGGTCACCAAAATGGAAGAGAACCCGGGCTGGGACACCATACTGGCGAATCAAATAGAATAGAATAGAATAGTAGGTTTAGCGCTTCTCTTTCTTTATAATAATAATAATAATGTATCTTTTAAGTATTTTGGTTGATGTAATGAATAATCTTGTGTAATCTTGTATTTAACATAGTTATAAAGGGATATAATGCATAGTGGACGAGGGACAGTTTGTGTCAGTACAAAGATAAACGTTCAGTGTGTATTTTCATCGACACCATGCCTAACCCTTCTAGGGTAGGGTAGGTGCCTGAGCCAGAACTTGTAGCTCACAAGACTGTCATTCCCATTAGCCCCCTTGGGGCGGGGATGGCAGACCAGAGAGGCCCAGCTTGTGGCTAGGCCTGGGGACAGTTGGTCCCAAAGATGAGGAGGTACTTGTGCCTCCTCCCATGGGAGACTTAGGTCTCAGACACTCCCTAAAGAGGGAGCCAAGGCCGGGCCACCACTTGGAAAAGGCCCGGGCCGGGAGAATACCGGCGAATCTTTAATAATAATAAACATTAGTCAACATGGCGTGCAGTTATAGACGCAGGATTAACACTGTCAGTGTTGAACTTCTCAGTGGGGCAATAACGCCAGCTTCAGCCCAGGTATTACTACCTAAAATCATCAGAGACACGTATGGCATTCAGGATGGAGAGTTGTACGGCGTAGCATTGAACGGAGCACATAGATTTTTTGTGAAACTGCTCTCAGCAACGGTTTACGAGTCGTTGGTCAACCGTTTTCAGGACGTAAGTCTTGATGCAACACCAGCTGTGCGTGTGAGGATGATCGATGTATCCAGACATTATACATGGATTAAACTGCGTAATGTCCCCTTTGAGGCGGATGAGACAGATATCAGAAAAGTATTTGAGGAATACGGAACTGTTCATTTGGCCCAGCATGGTAAGTGGGTGTCGGGTGCCTACACAGGTATGCCGGAGGGCACTTTTAACCTAAAAATGTCATTGCGACACCCCATACCGTCTTACGTGTACCTAAAGGAATTCAGGACACAGGTCATGGTGTCATACGCGGGGCAAAGGCTTACCTGCCGACTATGTGGGGAATATGATCACATAGCGGCGGAGTGTGGGAAGCGGCAACGAGCTCCTGGCCCAGGGGCGGAGACATCCGCTTCTACACCGGGGAAAGCAGGTGTTGATCAATGACGTGAAGGAGGGCGTGGTCGTCTATGGAGCGAGATAGTGGATGAGGCGTATAAGGCTGGGGGAGAGGGTGAGGCCCTTGACCAGTTACCTGGTCCAGACACACTTCCAGTGGATCGGGTTGAGCAAAAAGTACAGGAGGAAGTGTTGGAACTTGAGGAGGAATTAGCCGAGGTTCTGAAGTCCTTGTCACCGCCTGAGGAGGTGGCTGCTCCTGGCAGGGTGGAATTAGCCGAGGTTCTGAAGTCCTTGTCACCGCCTGAGGAGGTGGCTGCTCCTGGCAGGGTGGTAGAAGACGAGGTGAAGGATGTGGGGCATCAACAACAGAACTATTCGGACGACGGGAGTGACAGCGTGACTGAGGTGTCACCGAGATCTTTGTCACTGTGTACAGTGGAGGTAGAGGTACATTGTGAGGCATCCCCAGACCATGCCATGGAGGATGCGCCTGTCACAAGAAAGAGAGCTGCTGCATCGGATTCAGATGATGTCCTAACGCCAGCGCAGCGGACTGGGAAGCAAATATGGGCAGAAGGTGAAGGTAGTGGTAGCCATGACAGGAGGCACCGAAAGAAGGGGGGGGGGAGAGGGAAGTGTACAGGTGACAAGTGGTCCCACACGTTCTGGTGGCAATCGGAAGAGTGAAGAGAGGAGGCAGGGGTGGAAACTTTAATAGGCCTCCGGTGTATGACAGTAAACGTTAATGGTTTGTGTAATAGTGTAAAGAGAGAATGGTTTCGAATGTTTCTGAATAAATTTAGAGTGGATGTTGTGTTCCTACAGGAGCACAATTTTAAGGAGGGTAGGGTGTTGGAGATGGAGGGGTTTCAGGTGGTAACCCTGCCATCTGCCCGTTTGAAAGGGGGAGTGGGTATATTAATTAGGGAGGCGAGCCCGTTTGTTTTGCAGAGAAGTGAGGGGGGGGAGGGGGAAGGGTGTTGCTCGTAGATGGTTTGTGGATGGGAAAACGTGTGGCTTTTATTAGTGTATATGCGCCTGCAGAGAATAACGTACAGGTGAAGCAGGAGTTTGTGTGCGAGGACCTTGTGTTTTTTTCGGTGCATTACCGGAGGTGGCAATAGTAGGAGGTGATTGGAACTGCGTCATTAGGAGGGCTGATGTGGAACCGAAAGGGGCAGGTTATGTGTCGGTGGCCCTCCGAGATTTATTGAGGGATATTAGGTTAAGAGATGCATTCGACGGGGGGCGTAGGAGACAGAGCATACATTTGTTAGGAGAGGGTATGCAGCGAGGTTAGATAGAGTGTATCTTTCTCACGGGGTTGTAGTGAGAGTTTTCAAAACTGTTGAAGTAGCATGGTCGGATCATAGAGCAGTGTTGGTGGAGGTTGAGTGGGAGGCGCTTGCAGAAATATACAGGAGTTACTGGAAATTAAATATAAGTGCATTGAGTGATGAGGAGGGGTTAGAGGGATTTTCTGTCCTATGGAAGGAGCTGAGCGAGGAGGCACAGGGAGTGGAAGATGTCGTACAATGGTGGGATTGTGTTGCCAAGGAAAGGATTAGGAAATATTATGTGGGGGTGGGCAAACGTATAAATGATTTTAAATATGGGCTTTCAAATTATCTGGAGGACAGGTAAAGGGGCTGTTATGGGAAGGGGGCTGTGGGGGGCAACTATCCTATGGATGAAATTGTCGAGGTCAAGGGGAGACTGAGGGAGTTACAAAATGAGAGGTTTCAAGCGGTAAGGGGGGCAGGCAGGGGTAGAGGAGGTGCTTTGGGGAGACAAACCATCGGCGTGTGTGTTGCGACATCAAAAACAAAGACAGCAGGTTACAGCTATTCCGAGGTTAGAGGTACACGAGATGGCGGGGGGTTATAGAATGGGTCAGGAGATACTAACTACAAAAGGAATGTGTGCGTATGCGGATAAATGGTATGAAGGGTATTGGACAAGGGGGAAGGTGGGAAATGTGGATTTAGAGAAGGTGTGTGAGTATGTGACGTGTAATTTAGGGAATAGTGATAGAAAGGCTTTAGGGGGGGTAATAACAGAGGAGGAAATAGAGTTGGCTTTAAGGGGAATGAGGAAAGGCAAAGCACCGGGAATAGACGGTCTCCCGGCTGAATTTTATCTCCAACATTGGGAGGTGATAAGGAGTTTCATGGGTAGTTTATTTAATCAGATGAAGGAGAAGGATGTGATGGGGGACAAGCAAGCAACAGCAGTTGTAGTGTTGGTCCAGAAGGGTAAGGGGCAGCACACCCTCAAGGAGTACCGTGCCATATCTCTGTTATGTGCTGATTATAAGTTGTTCGCTAAAGTCTTGGGTAATCGGTTAAAATGTGTGGTAGGGAGAGTGGTTTCGAAAACGCAGTATGGTTTGCCTGGAAGGTCGATGATTGAGGGTCATGGAATACTGAGAAGTTTTGTGGAGTCAAAAGGGGGGGGAGGGAGGGCGGCGTTGTTGGCTTTAGACTGGCAGGGGGCCTATGACAGGGTGGACAGAGGAGCATTGGGAGCTAAACTTAGGAGGCAGGGTTATGGGGAAGAAATAGTTAATTGGGTAACCACGTTGTACAATGGAGCCAAGATGAGGGTACAGATTAATGGATGCTTGGGGGAGGAGATTGTAATGGGTAGGGGACTTAGGCAGGGGTGTTCCATGTCACAAATGTTGTTTGCGTGCATTCAGGACCCCTTCTATAGAATGGTTGAACGTTGTGTATGTGACACGAGTGGAGGTACGAGGGGGGGGGTAGGGAAAGTGTGGCCGGGAATAATAGGATACGTAGACGATACAACAGTCCTGGTTCGAGAGGGGATGGCGTTGGGTGTTTTGGATGATGTTGTGCAACAGTTCGGAAATGCAACAGGGATGCAGGTAAATAGAGAGAAGTCAATGATCATGGGGTAGGGTGATTGGGTGGAAGGGGGGGGGGGAGATGTAACGTTGTGAGAAAACAAACGGTGTCTTTAAAAATTTGTGGTATCACCTATAAGGGTGATTTGGACGCTGCTCGAGAGGAAAACTCGAATAGATTAATGGAAAGGATTCAGGGGCGTCTGGGTGCATTGCGACCTCTTCATCTGACTCTCGTGCAACGAGTGATTGTTATAAATGTATTATTGTATAGTAAGGTTTGGCACGTAGCAGCCGTGTTCCCATTAACAGGGACGGCGATTGTGGGAATTCTGAGACGAGTGTTTAATTTTTTGTGGGGTTCAAGGTGCGATTGGCTGAGGAGAGAGGTTGTAATGTTACCTGTGCGCCAGGGTGGGTTGGGGATGATGGATCTGAGAAGGAGGATTAAATGTGTGTTTCTTAAATGGGAGGTTTTGCGCGAAGGTGTGAGTGGAGGGCAGCTGGGAAAAGTATATGATAGGTTGGGTAAGTTGTATGGTGGTGTGGAGTTGAGGGAATGTGAAATTATTTTGAGGGCTTTGATATTGGTTAGAGAACCCAGGAAAATTCGAGTAGGGGTTTTGTGTAAGCTGCTTGCAGACAGGATTGTTGTACCAGTTGAGGGATTGTTCCCCATGTACGCATGGACGAGTATTTGGTATAGGTTTAGCAAGTTGAAGTTAAAGCCTAGGGTAAGGGAGGTAATGTATCGTTTTTTGCATGGCATGCTACCGTCGGGGGAGGTTTTAAGAACCAGAGGGGTAATTGTGGGCGGAAGGTGTGGAATCTGTGGGGAGGATGAGACGGCGTTCCATGCCGTATACTTTTGTGGGGGACTGGAGGGTGTTAGGTATTGGTTAAGTAGGGTAGTACAGGGGGTGGGGGGCCGAGGGGTGTCGGTTCTGCGTGCACTAAGCCTAGATGTGGGAGGGTTCGATGAGAGTGTCATAAGAGCTTTGGATTATATAATAGTGGATTATATATATATATCGTGGGTGATGAGGGGGAGGGGGAATTGTGAGGTGCGGAGGCGGGTACTAGCGGTAACGGTTTAGTCGTAAGATGTGTCGTAATAGAGAACTGTATGGGAGGAGGTGGGAGAAGGATTTTTCGGAAGGGTATAGAATGTTAACGTTAGGGTTTCTCATCAATCTACGACTTGGGCTGAGTGAGTAAGGGGGGGGGTTATGGGGATTACATACGGGAAGGGGGATTTCAGGGGAATACAGCGGGGTCGCCTCCTGGGGAGGGGTGAGAGTAAGGTGTATGTGGGTATATGAAGGTGTAGATGAGTGGCATACGTGTATGTAGCATGCAAGTGGGCACAGAAAGCAAAGGTGATATAAAGTAATTACGTAGTACCGAATGAAGAATTCTCGTTTTGATGTGTCAGGGTCGTCATGACCTTCTTCGTGTATTAAGTGTGAATGGTGTCAAGATTATAGTTTTAAGACCGTGAAGAGTTTTAGGGCTTATGTAGAGTGTGCGTTTATAGCCTTTATTGGGCATATTTCATGTGCGATAATTGTATCGCAATGAGAGGTTATTTAAATTATGTTTGTGTTGAGTGTTGTGGCTTTTTGGCGAGTGTACTGTCTTTATTTTAGCATTATATAATGTGCTCATCCAGTTGCTGCGAGATGGAACGCTAATGACTTCCATAAATTTGTAATGCCTCGTTAAAAGTTTGTAATGGGACAGTATGGTTTAGTCTCAGATTTTATATAATGTGCTCAGGCGATGGAAGAGGCTGTAGTAATATTTAGTAATATTTGTTAATATTATATTAGTATAAGTATCGACACCATGCCTAACTCTTCTAGGGTAGGGTAGGTGCCTGAGCCCGAGCCTTTAGCTCATAAGACTGTCATTCCCATTTGCTCCCTTGGGGCGGGGATGGCAGACCAGAGAGGCCTAGCTTGTGGCTAGGCCTGGGGACAGTTGGTCCCAAAGATGAGGGGGTACTTGTACCACCTCCCATGGGAGACTTAGGTCTCAGACACTTCCTAAAGAGGGAGCCAAGGCCGGGCCACCACTTGGAAAAGGCCCGGGCCGGGAGAATACCGGTGAATCTTTAATAATAATAATAATAAATAATTAGTATAAGTGTGAGGCTTAGGATGGGTTTTTTTTTTTCAATGCTTAAAAAGAGATTGTAGTGAGGCACGTATGTATGTGCTTAGGTACTTCTTATTGTATAGGGGTTAATTTTAAAATAAAAAAAAAAATGTTTAAGGCTTTAATTTTTGTTATAATGTTATACGTATTGTTGTATGCTTTTATATGATATTTCATCATGTATGGTTTAGGGAAATACTAGTTGGCTTAGGTGTAAATATCGGAGATGTGCTGCAGCGTACTTTATAAGGTGTATTATGTTCATGTATTATGTTTTGTATACCTGTTTAATGAAGGATGGATTTTTATATATTTAATATGTTATTATTATTATTATTAAAGATTAGCCGGTATTCTCCCGGCCCGGGCCTTTTCCAAGTGGTGGCCCGGCCTTGGCTCCCTCTTTAGGGAATGTCTGAGACCTAAGTCTCCCATGGGAGGAGGCACAAGTACCTCCTCATCTTTGGGACCAACTGTCCCCAGGCCTAGCCACAAGCTAGGCCTCTTTGGTCTGCCATCCCCGCCCCAAGGGGGCTAATGGGAATGACAGTCTTATGAGCTAAAAGCTCGGGTTCAGGCACCTACCCTACCCTAGAAGGGTTAGGCATGGTGTCGATCTTTTAATGTTTTGTTTTGTTTTTTTTTTTTTTTTTTTTTTTTTTTTTTTTTTTTTTTTTTTTTTTATTCGCCGGTATTCTCCCGGCCCGGGTCTTTTCCAAGTAGTGGTGACCCGGCCTTGGCTCCCTATCTGGGGAGTGTCTCGAGACTTAAGTCTCCCATGGGAGGAGGTACAAGTACCTCCTCATCTTTGGGACAAAGTGTCCCCAGGCCTAGCCACATTCCCCGCCCTCACGGGGCTCGTAAGGAGAAGCTAGGCCTCTGGTCTGCCATCTACCCCGCCTCAAAGGGGCTCGTGGGGATGGCAGTCTTATGAGCTGCAGGTGGTAGCAAGCCCAGACTTTTTGGTTTTTAATATGTTTATTATTATTATTAAATATTAGTCGGTATTCTCCCGGCCCGGGCCTTTTCCAAGTGGTGGCCCGGCCTTGGCTCCCTCTTTAGGGAATGTCTGAGACCTAAGTCTCCCATGGGAGGAGGCACAAGTACCTCCTCATCTTTGGGACCAACTGTCCCCAGGCCTAGCCACAAGCTAGGCCTCTCTGGTCTGCCATCCCCGCCACAAGGGGGCAAATGGGAATGACAGTCTTATGAGCTAAATGCTCGGGCTCAGGCACCTACCCTACCCTAGAAGGGTGAGGCATGGTGTCGATGTTTAATATGTTGTTATATGACGTTTTAAATAAAATATAAAAAAAAATAATAATAAGTGTGTATTTCCACAATGAAAATTATAATTATGTGGAAGAACTGATACTGTCTTCTTTTATTTATTTAATGTATTGTATTATTTTAAATAAAATATAAAAATAAATTGCGTAATTGTATTTATAAGTTTGTAAATAAAGTAACTTACTTGTTACATTAGTTTAGTCTGTGTTTAAACTAATAGAAAACTTACAAAAATGAGAGAAATAATTTTTAAATTATCAATTATCTTCAAACTACATTAACTATAATATTTTTCCTTTTAAAATAAAATATAATGATATTAATAAAAATAAACTTTCTAACAGTTGCACAAATTTTTTGAAATTTATAAGTACTTTATATAATATATTTGTTTGTGTTATAATTGCCGTAAAAAAGTTAAACTTATTTCGTTCAACCGTAAATCTGTTAGATCATCGATACCATGCCTAACCCTTCTAGGGTAGGGTAGGTGCCTGAGCCCGAGCCTTTAGCTCATAAGACTGTCATTCCCATTTGCCCCCTGGGGGCGGGGATGGCAGACCAGAGAGGCCTAGCTTGTGGCTAGGCCTGGGGACAGTTGGTCCCAAAGATGAGGAGGTACTTGTGCCTCCTCCCATGGGAGACATAATCTCAGACACTCCCTAAAGAGGGAGCCAAGGCCGGGCCACCACTTGGAAAAGGCCCGGGACGGGAGAATACCGGCTAATCTTTAACTAACTAACTAAATCTGTTAATATTTGTAGTCTTAATGTAGGTATTTTTAAAAGGAATTAATTTCCATAAATTCTGAAGCTTAAGTTTGTTACCTTCCTTCACTGACGTGTTTGTTATACTTTTTTCATGTGTAATTAATAACAATTATACATAGGATATAGTATATTATTGTTGGTGGTCACAATAATATAAAATACTGCTGGTTGAACTAGTACACCAAACAAGGACTAGAATGAAATTATCCTCGAGTCTCCCACACCATCGTGTGTCCTTGGGTAGCGGGTACAACATCCAGTTCCACTGGGTGCGCTACTCTTAAGGATCGTATGGTACAGTGGATTAGGGCGTCATGTGTTTTCGCCCACCATAAGGCAGACCAAAACAGCATGGGTTCGAGTCCTTGGCTAGTGCAGTGTTGTTATATATTTTTTTAATTTTATATATGTATAACAGGGTCCACCTCTGGTGTAAATTGTGGGACCCACAATATATATATATATATATATATATATATATATATATATATATATATATATATATATATATATATATATATATATATATATATATATACTCTGAACTGTGTATTTGCGCTGATAATTTAATCTCTACTTTTTTATTATTAATTAATGTTTTCTGGTGGAATTACCAATAGACCCCTGACCGTCTTCTAATATGTTTGTTTGTTTTAATGTCTGTGCATTATTGTTCGCCACTGGTGAGCTGCAATTTTCAGTTTTGTTTTGAGAGTAAAGAGTTTAATGTACGTCAGATAGTGTAAATAAAGTTGGGCAACAGTGGTGTTATAGGTTTTTGTGGTTAGGTGCGTGCTAGACACAGTCTTTATGTGTTACTTATGTCATGGTTATATTTTATGTTGTATTGTACTGTTGTCAATAGCACTATGTAATGTCCATATAAGCTGTATAGAGCTTGAATGTCATAGTTGAAGCTGTGTTATTGTTTTTAACATTGGAATTGCATGTTTAAATGTGTAGAAGCTTACATGTGATGGATTTTTGAGACTAAGTTTATACCTATGTCTTTGTAGTCATTTTGTATGTCTGTGACTTTTCTATATCATCATTGTTGTGTAACACATATTATGTAATTGAACCAATAGGACAATTACATAAAAAATTGTTTTGATCATTGCTGTGTGACTTAGATTAGGCAACATTCATTGTTAGCATGTTAGGTTGTAAATAGTGGGGTGGTTGGATAACCACTATGGGGGGGGGGGTAATATGTCTGTATAATATGTTCAGTGCAATGAATTGCATGGTCTTTAGTCGATTATTCAGTACCATTTCAAGGGATGTGTATATAAAAGTGTTGTTCATATCATGTAATTCTGTTGAGTAGCTCCAACATGGTTTGGGTTAAAACGTTAAGTGATAGGATGAGGGAGCAGGGAGGGGGGGGGGGTGTACCCACACGGAGTTGTAAGTGTGGTGTGTAATATTAGCTGTAGGGAGGATTGTGTTAATTTATACCCTAAAATGAGTTTTATATATTATATTTTGTAATGTCATGTTTTAAATAAAATATAAAAAAAAGACCGTCTTCATGACCCCTCATCGTCTTCATGGCCCCTGACCGTCTTCATGACCCCTGATCGTCTTCATGGCCCCTGACCGTCTTCATGACCCCTGACCGTCTTCATGACCCCTGACCGTCTTCATGACCCCTGACCGTCTTCATGACCCCTGACCGTCTTCATGACCCATGACCGTCTTCATGGCCCCTGACCGTCTTCATGACCCATGACCGTCTTCATGACCCCTGACCGTCTTCATGACCCATGACCGTCTTCATGACCCCTGACCGTCTTCATGACCCATGACCGTCTTCATAGCCCCTGACCGTCTTCATGACCCATGACCGTCTTCATGACCCATGACCGTCTTCATGACCCATGACCGTCTACATGACCCCTGACCGTCTTCATGACCCCTGACCGTCTTCATGACCCCTGACCGTCTTCATGACCCCTGACCGTCTTCATGACCCATGACCGTCTTCATGGCCCCTGACCGTCTTCATGACCCATGACCGTCTTCATGACCCCTGACCGTCTTCATGACCCATGACCGTCTTCATGACCCCTGACCGTCTTCATGACCCATGACCGTCTTCATGGCCCCTGACCGTCTTCATGACCCATGACCGTCTTCATGACCCATGACCGTCTTCATGACCCATGACCGTCTTCATGACCCATGACCGTCTTCATGACCCATGACCGTCTTCATGACCCCTGACCGTCTTCATGACCCATGACCGTCTTCATGGCCCCTGACCGTCTTCATGGCCCCTGACCATCTTCATGGCCCCTGACCGTCTTCATGACCCATGACCGTCTTCAAGACCCCTGACCGTCTTCATGACCCATGACCGTCTTCAAGACCCCTGACCGTCTTCATGACCCATTACCGTCTTCATGACCCCTGAGCGTCTTCATGACCCCTGACCGTCTTCATGACCCCTGAATGTCTTCATGACCCCTGACCGTCTTCATGTCCCATGACCGTCTTCATGACCCCTGACCGTCTTCATGACCCCTGACCGTCTTCATGACCCCTGACCGTCTTCATGACCCCTGACCGTCTTCATGACCCATGACCGTCTTCATGACCCATGACCGTCTTCATGACCCATGACCGTCTTCATGACCCATGACCGTCTTCATGACCCATGACCGACTTCATGACCCCTGACCGTCTTCATGACCCATGACCGTCTTCATGGCCCCTGACCGTCTTCATGGCCCCTGACCGTCTTCATGGCCCCTGACCGTCTTCATGACCCATGACCGTCTTCAAGACCCCTGACCGTCTTCATGACCCATGACCGTCTTCAAGACCCCTGACCGTCTTCATGACCCATGACCGTCTTCATGACCCCTGAGCGTCTTCATGACCCCTGACCGTCTTCATGACCCCTGAATGTCTTCATGACCCCTGACCGTCTTCATGTCCCATGACCGTCTTCATGACCCCTGACCGTCTTCATGACCCCTGACCGTCTTCATGACCCCTGACCGTCTTCATGACCCCTGACCGTCTTCATGACCCCTGACCGTCTTCATGACCCCTGACCGTCTTCATGACCCATGACCGTCTTCATGACCCCTGACTGTCTTCATGACCCCTGACCGTCTTCATGACCCCTGACCGTCTTTATGACCACTGACCGTCTTCATGACCCCTGACCGTCTTCATGACCCCTGACCGTCTCAGTAGTAGTAACCAGTTACCAGTAACCAGTGTACCGTTGACTCAACGACCAACCGTCTCTGCCTGAGTCACTGTCTATTCATATTGCGCTGAACTGGCATTATTCAAAAGACCCTCTGGTACGCCGGCGGCCGGTCAGTCAGTGTTACGAGTGTGAGCAAGGAGATAGGTACGGTGGCAAGGGCTCTCTCCACATATCTGCAATTATACATAATAACAGCCTACGTGAGTATTTCTTACCTAATCCACGTGTCGAACTCCCACATGATAAATGGTGGCACCGGTGTGGAGCGTGGATTTACGTTTTTAAGGGTAATTCAAGACGTTAGAAGGCTGTGTGAGTAGCGGCAGGGTCAAAGGTGAACCGTCACCCACCAACTACCCTCACGCACCACCTCCAGCCACCAGCCGCCTGACTCCCCTCACAACCTTCAGCCTGCAAGCCTGTTGCAGCCGTTTCAAGCTTCCTGGCTTAGTTCGTGTGCTAATTGCTTCAATCTCCGAGGGGTTGACCCGGATTTTGCAATTAAGCCAGTCAGTAAGCCAGACTGTGGAAGTGAACGCCAGTCAGCCTATCATCCAGCCTGTCTCCTGTCATCCAACTGCTCCTCCGTGCTTTGTGCATCGTTACACGTCTTCCAGTCAGCCATTCTCGTGGGGTAAGCCAGTCAGCCAACCCAGCTTCTAACCCAGCTGAGAGAGAGAAGTAAGCCAAGCAGTAAGAAGTAAGCCAAGTTCCTTTGAAGTATTGTCTATATCGCTTTGTGCTCCCTGTTGGATGCTAAGAGTGGTTTTCACCATTCCTGTGGCATAGTGGCTTATTAAAGCCACCTTCGTGGGTGGAGAGTGGAGTGCGCGCCAGTGAGCGCCAGCAGAGTTACACCCACCACCACCACTCTACTCACACCACCCCACCACCTCCGGCCATCCACTCATCTACCTGTGGCTGTTTGCACCCTTGTACCGGGTCCTAGTACTGTTTTGGCTCACATAATTGGTCAAGAGATTGTAGCTGGCGTCAACGATAAAACCCAATTATGAGAGTTCCCCGAGAACGCGCATTCTTCCGACAACAGTGAGTGTAGGTGACGTCAGCCTCACCGCACCGGACAACACCCTTCTCCTCATCACCCCTCACCGCCCGTCTACTACTCCAGACTCCAGTGATAATTTTCTTGAGACATTTTTCTTGCATTTAAAGACATTTGCGTGTGTGAGACATTTATAGTAAATTGCTTGTGTACTCTAAACCTTGTGTTTTCAGTGTAAACGCAGTATTTCTTTAACTCATTATTTTTACAATATTTTTCAGTGTTTTCACTTATCTTATAATTTTTATTCTGTGTTTTTCTTTATGCTACTCCTGTCTCTAGTAAGTATTATTGTGTAGTGTACCAGTCAGTCACTCTGTGTGAAGTGATTCATTTTTTTTATTGTATTCTTTCAGCGTTGTATTCTCCAGTAATTGTCATTGTATTTCATGCAGTGATATTCACCCCAGTATACTAAATTATCCATTTATTTCTATGTGTGTCTTTTTTCGTATGCCAGCAGTGTCTCATTCCTCTAATTTTTTCGCAGACTGTGTACCATTATTTTTGCCAGCAAATTTTTGTCGTATCAATCACAGCAAGATTTTGTTGTATCAGTCACAGCAGGAATTTGTTGTAAGAATATATTATAATGAAGTGTGCCCTGCCACTGTAAGTGTTGACCTACCTGTTTAGTTCCTTTGTTTTATTTTATTCATATTTTTATATTTCTTGAACAAATTCACTCTTGATGCAATTTCAATTACTTTTAACGTAAAGTGTTTTTCTTACTCTGTTTGAGTAAATTGTTTTGTCTAATTTACAATTAAGAGTTAAAGTGTTCAATCAGTTTATTTTTTTTGATCTTCATATTTTAATTTTATCATGTAACCTGAGTTTTCCCAGTGACACTTTATTACTGCAGTGATTATTTCTACATTTTATTTTGTTGCACTTGTTCTGCAGTGAATTATTTTCTTTTATTGATATTTTTATGAATTATATTTTAATTTTGTCTATGCATTCTTAGAAAATACTTAAATTTCCCAGTTAACAATTTAGTAATTTTATTTTATACTTTTTACATTGATTTAAAATTTAATTAATTAATTTCTTTATTAGCAAGAGTAAAGACAGCTCATTTTGAATTTAATTCAGTCTCCAGTAATATTTTTACTTGTATATTTCAATGTAAATTTTTTTTCTTGGTCAATAGTCCTTTAAATTGAGTTTTCCTTCCTCTTGCAGTGTATCTTAGACATTATTACTTCTGCAGAATTAGTTGTATATCTTTTATTTCAATTCTAGAATTTTATATCATTTTTATTGTTCATTATTTTTGCCTTATTTGTTCTCGTGTTACTTTGCCATTATGTCTCACATACCGTCAAGTGATACTTTAGTGAATGTCGACACTCAGACCTCTCAGGCTACTGCTGGTCCTGTCATCAGTCCTCACAGTTCCTTACCGACTGACAGACCGACCCAGACACTGAGATATTATAGTTATACTCGTGATTCCCTTGATGCGTTACCTTTATTCAATGGCCATGTACATAGTCTTGAAGCATGGTTTGCAGCCATTCGTTCTCGTGCTAGTGCTCTAGGTGAAGGTCCTCCTTCAGAGGAAAGCCTTATCAGACTTGCTAAAGAAGCTCTTTATCGATCTCCTGCTGCTGTTCACGTTGTTGATCTCCTTGATATGCGAGACTTCAGGAATCTTACTAAGTGGTCACAATATGAGGAACTGATTCGTTCTTTCCTTGTCCCAGTAAAAACAGCTGATCCATATGTCGTTCTTAGGGAACTAGTGAATGCTACACCCATGAGTAATGAATCGTTGAGTGCATTTGCTGTTAGATTAGACAAACTTTTATCATCATTTATCAATGCTGTCCAATCATCATCTTTTCTCCCTGAAGAGGCTAAACCATTTACAGAATCACTTGCTAAAATAGCAGCTTTTGGAGCAATTAAAGAACTAATGCCACCTGCTTCTGTGTGTGCTTATGAGGCTCATCCTCCAACTGTGACGATGGAACCACTTACAGCCTTAAATCATGTACGTTCCTTGTGCCCCCAGGGTACTTTCCCGTGTATTAAAAGTAATGTCACACATATGCCTCAGTCTGCACCACCTCTTGTTTGCGCCACAGAGACAAATCGTGGTCGTCAACCATCTCAGAGATCACCAAGAACCAGTGTACAGAGTCGTTATACACCTCGTAGTATTCATAGTACATTCAGTAACCATAGTCGGCGGAATTGTTACAACTGTGGTTTCCGTGGCCATATTGCAATTAATTGTCCTGATAGTTACCCTAAGAGACGTCGTACTGATGATGAGTACTCAGATCTTCCCTACTGTACTTATCATAGAATACATGGACATGACACATCTGAGTGTAATGCTCTCTATAACCTTCAGTACTCTAGGTCTTTCTGTGGTCGTTCCAACCGCAGAACCCGTAGAGGAAACAGATCTCGTGGTTTTCAAAATAACCAGAACCAGGCTCATTCTTTCAATTCTCAAACTAACCAGAACCAGGCTCGTTCTTCCAATTCGGGGGAATTCGAGCGCCCCAGTCAAACCGTCCCATGGTGACAGTAGGTGATAATGAGTACACCATCCCCGTTCACAATTCCTTTGAAGCCTTAAGCAGTCTCGAGAATGACAACCCTGCTGATGATGTTGCTTCACATGTCTCTGACATAGATGATTTTGGGGATGGAGTAGAACAAGTCTTTTCTGATGACAATCCACCCTTTTGTTTGCACATAACTTCCAATGCAACCATAGGCCCTATAGTGCAAGCATCTGTTTATAATGCGCCCGTTCATTTGTTCATGGACTCTGGTGCGCAAGTCAATATTATTAGGTCTAGTTTGTTTAAGGATAAGAAGTTACTACATGTCCTTCTCGTAGAACCGACTCATGTGTCCTCCCTTAGTGGAGTATCTGGTTCTCACCTGCGTGTCCGAGGTCGGACTTCCCTAACCTTTTCTATCCAAGGTAGAGACTTCACTGCTTCCTTCCTTGTTGTCGACCAGATTACTTTCCCTGGTGACCTTCTACTGGGATTTGCTTCCATGCGAGACTTACGCATTGTGCTCGACCCTTATCGATGGCATGCACAAATTGACGACTTGATCGTTCCATTCTGGGGTTACCAGCTTGGATCAGAAATCTGTTATACTGCTGCAGAGTATGATGTACGGATTAAGTCCTTACAAGCTACGGCATTCTCCAGTAGCGTACCCAAGCGGTCAGGCACTGGTAATTCTGTCACTCCCATCAGTGTTCCACCTATACCTTCAGATTTGAAGGATAGTCCGATGCCTCAAGTGTCCGAGGACGCTCAGATTGCCTTGAGTGCACAACCTATCCCTGCAATGCCTGCTAGTTCGAGTAGTAGTTTCTCCACAGGGGACGCCTTGTCGGAAAACAATTACTTGCAACTAGTAATGCCATCTCTTGTTGATGTCACATGCCGTCTGCAGAAAGACGTCTCTGTTGCGGCTAGTGCTCTCACTAGAGTGTCTGTTGTTGTTCCTAGTGTTCCAGATGGTGATAACGTCCTAGTTGACAGTGATTCCTGCAAAGTAAAAGGTCTATTTGTTGAACCATCCTTACATGTTGTAAGAGATAGTAAGATCCATTTCTACCTGGCCAACACTTCTGGTCACAGTGTTCGCCTCAGAGCAAATACCAATCTTGTTGACCTTGTTCACTATCCTTACCCTGTTCAGGTAGAGGATGAGTTGTCACCTGACCAGTGGGTCGGTGCTATTTCTGCCGGGGAGACCTCATCCACTTCACTGGATCAATCTGTTCCACCAGTAGAGGAGAAAGACTTAGCTCCCACTGACTTCCCAGATGAAGTCAAGCGTTTGTTGACTCTGTTGAACAAACGTCGTAAAGCCATTGCTTTACCAGGTGAGAAGATGGGTATAACGAACTTATTGTCCCATCGTATTCCACTTGAACCTGGTACTAGACCTATCTACATACCTGCATACAGAATGCCTCATTCACAAGTTGCTGTCGCAGAAGAATTGATCAATCAAATGCTTGATGATGGAGTTATTGCACCTAGCAATTCACCTTGGAATGCACCCTTGATACTAGTACCTAAGAAGGATGGTACTTGGCGCCCAGTGATTGACTTTAGGAAGTTAAACGCGAAAACCATTCCAGATCGCTTTCCACTCCCTGTACTGGGTGATCTTTTACGTAATATCGGAGATAACAAAGTCTTTTCAACCCTGGATTTGTTACAAGGGTTTTGGCAAGTCCCTCTTCACGAGGACAGCCAAGAGCTAACTGCATTCTCCACTCCTACAGGTCATTATCACTTCCTCCGTATGGCATTTGGATTACGATCTTCCCCTATCATGTTCTCAAGGCTCATGACTAATATCTTTAGAGGTCTCATAGGTAATGCACTTATGGTGTACTTAGATGACGTAATCGTCATGTCTAAAGACGTGGATACACACTTGAAAAGACTTGATGTAGTACTTGGTAAGCTTGAAGAAGCCAATTTAAAGATCAAACTGTCTAAATGTCAATTTTTCAGATCAGAAATTAAGTTTCTTGGTCACGTAGTCACTCCTAGAGGGGTTACGACTGACCAAAGTAAAGTAACTGCAGTACTAAATTTTCCAGCTCCCAAAACTGCTGATGCCGTAAGATCCTTTGTGGGCTTAGCAGGTTTTTATAGATCATTCATTGCCAATTTTTCTTCCATAGCTGCTCCTCTAACTGAGTTGCTTAAGAAAGATGCTCCTTTTGTTTGGACCTTCCGTCAAGAAAGAGCATTCCAAACTCTAAAAGAAAAGCTAACATCTGCTCCAATTTTGAAATTTCCAGATTTTTCTAAGCCCTTCTATCTGACAACTGATGCTAGTTCAATTGGCATAGGTGTAGTGATACTGGTCCTGTGGGGAGCAGCAGCAGGATAATACTGCACCACCTCTAGGGGCCCTTAACAACAACAACAGTTTGGCGTGCGTCATGGGCACCAACATATGGTGTGTGATTCTCTCCTACTTTATCCATTTATCACCGATGCAGATTACATGGTGAGTTTAAATATGTGGCCTGTAGTTATAACTTTTCTCTTGACATATGCAAGACATCACCATCCCTGTAGAAGCCATTATTAGATGTACTAGTCATTATATTTTGTTGTTGCAGAAGTACTATGAAGATTCTATGTTCAATAAAGCCTAGAGATAAGGCCTGTGTTTCTATCACAACAATTTATTGAACATAGAATCCTGGGCTACCTGGTGGTGATCCTGCGCTAGACTACATCACAACATGGAGCGTTTACTGAAACCTGAGAGGCTAGACTGTGACCCCAGCTTATCAACGGCTGCTCAGGAATGGAAGCACTGGTTTAAGACTTTCGAAAACTTCTTGGGAGCCCTTCCTAAAGAAGATCTACATAAACTAAGTCTGCTCATCAATTTTGTGTCACCTAAGATATATGAGGCTATTTCTGAGTGTAATACCTACGAAGATGCTATCAAAACCCTCAAGTCTCAGTATATTAAACCTACAAATGAAATCTTTGCACGCTATCGCCTTGCAACTCGCCGCCAGCAGATTGATGAGTCCTTAGAGGAATACTTTCAAGCACTGAAAATTTTAGGTAAGGACTGTCACTTCCAAGCAGTGACAGCTGCTCAGTATTGTGAAGAGTCCATCAGGGATGCTTTTATCAGTGGCCTGCAATCACCAATAATAAGGCAGCGTTTATTGGAGAATAAAACTCTCGACTTAGCCGCTGCCTTTGACCAGGTAAGAGCTCTAGATTCAGCCCAGAAGAATTCTGAAGTATACAGTACCACTCAGCCTTCTCGAGTGGTAAGTGCTGCAATTCCTGACCAAGACTCTTGCAATGAAGTTACTGGGGAACCTGCCTCAGTGACAGCAGCAGCAGGTACGGTGTGTTTCTTTTGTGGTTTTTCAAGACATCCACGTCCAAAGTGTCCTGCTCGTGAAGCAATGTGCCATAAATGCCACAAGAAAGGTCACTTTGCTAAAGTATGTCGTGCTAATGCATCAACAAGAGCTAGTGCCTCCACACATTCCAGTGATCATGCGACTCTAGCAACAGTGACTTCTGCGGCTACTCCAAATTCACTGTCAAAGGCAGTTGTGAAAGTATTCATTAAAGGAACAGAAGTAGATGGTCTTATTGATAGTGGCAGCTCAGAGAGTTTCATCAACCTTGACTTAGTTAAACGGCTCTCCTTGACTCTACATCACTCATCAGGTACCGTTTCCATGGCATCAACATCTCTCTCTATTCAGACCTTAGGGTTTTGTAAGGTAAATCTCAGAGTTAATGGAAAGGATTATCAAGATGTACATTTAGCTATTCTGCCACAACTGTGCTCTGATGTTATCCTTGGTCAGGACTTTCAGAAGCTGCATGGTAGTGTCACCTTAACATATGGAGGTGAACTGCCTCCTCTTGTTGTCTGTGGGCTTAGCACTTTAAGGGTAGACGCACCAAAGCTGTTTGCAAATCTTACCGCGGATTGCCATCCTATATCAGCTAAGTCACGCCGCTATTCTTATGAGGATCGGATGTTCATTGAGAAAGAAACTCAGAGGCTGCTGAAGGAGGGTATTATAGAACCGAGTGATTCCCCTTGGCGTGCACAGGTTGTTGTTGTTAAAGATGGTTATAGGAAACGGAGACTGGCTATCGATTACTCTGAGACAATCAACAAATTTACACTTCTTGATGGGTACCCTCTACCTCGAATTGACGATACAGTGAACAAAATTGCTCAGTACTACGTGTTTAGCACAATTGATCTGCAGAGTGCCTATCATCAAGTCCCTATAAGGAATGAAGATAAACCATACACAGCGTTTCAGGCTAGTGATGGCCTGTATCAGTTTACCAGAGTCCCTTTTGGAGTCACCAATGGGGTAGCCTGCTTCCAACGAATTATGGATTCACTCATTCAGGAAGAGCAACTCATGGGAACTTACACGTATTTAGATAATGTTACCATTTGTGGCAAGACCCAGGAGGAACATGATGCAAACCTTGATAAGTTTTTGGAAGCCGCCAAGAAGAAAAATATCAGTTACAATGAGGAAAAGTGCACTTTTTCAACTAAAAGGCTTAGCATCCTTGGTTATGTAGTGGAAGGAGGTTCAATATTCCCAGACCCTGAACGACTACGACCTCTACGGGAACTTCCAATTCCTCAAGACAAAAAGTCACTCCGAAGAACTCTTGGTCTCTTTGCTTATTACTCACAATGGATCTACAACTATTCAAGTAAAGTCCGCCCATTGAGTGCTACCACATTTCCTGTGACAAAGGAAGCAGAAGCCGCTTTCCATACTCTCAAACAGGACATTGAAAACTCAGTAGTTCAAGCCATTGATGAGTCCCTACCATTCGAAGTGGAAACGGATGCATCTGACATTGCCATTGCTGCAGTCTTATCTCAGGCAGGACGACCAGTAGCCTTCTTTTCGAGAACTTTTCAAGGATCAGAGAAATGTTATGCTGCTGTAGAAAAGGAAGCCCAGGCCATCATAGAAGAAGTTCGCCACTGGAGGCATTATTTAACTGGTAGACATTTCACCATAAGGACTGACCAACGGTCCGTGATGTATATGTTCGACAAGAGGCACAAAAGTAGGATAAAGAATGACAAGATATTACGCTGGAGGATGGAACTATCGTGTTATGACTTTGATATTCTGTACCGACCGGGTCAAGAGAACATCTCACCTGATGCATTCTCTAGGTCCCACTGTGGAGCAGCATGTCATGATTTGCAATCACTCTCAGCTCTCCACAAGGCTTTGTGTCACCCAAGAGTTACACGCCTGTACCATTTTGTCAAATCAAAGAACATGCCCTACTCAGTGGAAGATGTGTGACAAGTGATCAGAGCATGCAGAGTATGTGCAAAGTGCAAGCCAAACTTTCATCAGCCAGAGAAGACTCATCTCATAAAATCCACCCAGCCTTTCGAAAGATTGAATATAGATTTCAAAGGACCTCTACCAAGCACAAATCAGAATAGGTATTTCCTTAACATAGTAGATGAATATTCAAGGTTTCCCTTTGTATTCCCCTGTGCAAATATGGCTGCTTCAACTGTTATTAGTTGTCTTTCACAGTTGTTCTCTATTTTTGGTATGCCAGCTTATATCCATTCAGACAGGGGATCCTCGTTCATGAGTAACGAACTTCAGGAGTTTTTGGCTAGCAAAGGTATTGCCTGCAGCAGAACAACAAGCTACAACCCTCAAGGCAATGGTCAAGTGGAGCGGTTCAATGGTACTATATGGAAGGCAGTTACAATGACATTAAAGTCGCGCAATCTACCTGTTCAACACTGGCAAACTGTCCTACCTGATGCACTTCACTCTATTAGATCACTGCTGTGCACAGCTACTAATGCAACCCCTCATGAAAGACTCCTCAACTATTCACGTCGTTCCTCTACGGGAGCCTCCGTGCCCACTTGGTTATGTCATCCTGGACCCGTTCTCCTGAAGAGTCACCGTAGGATGAACAAGACGGATCCTTTAGTGGAAGAGGTAGAGCTCCTGCAAGCTAATCCACATTACGCCCACATTCGCTACCAAAATGGTGAAGAGACTACAGTATCTACAAGACATTTAGCCCCAGTTGAAATCCCTATTAGTGTGGAATCTCAAGATACACCAATAGATTTGAAAGATGCTTCGTTTTCTCCTGGAAAGCCCCTTGAGACTACCCCTATGGAAATAGAGGATTCTGCTCCAGCAGTTAATCAAACCCCACTGGAAAATATCGAACCTGGTGAAGAGGCTCAAGGGCTACGAAGGTCGGGACGTGTACGTCGCCCACCTAACAGTTTGGGAGATTACTGTCTCTGATATTTTAGAAGGGGGAGATTGTAGTGATACTGGTCCTGTGGGGAGCAGCAGCAGGATAATACTGCACCACCTCTAGGGGCCCTTAACAACAACAACAGTTTGGCGTGCGTCATGGGCACCAACATATGGTGTGTGATTCTCTCCTACTTTATCCATTTATCACCGATGCAGATTACATGGTGAGTTTAAATATGTGGCCTGTAGTTATAACTTTTCTCTTGACATATGCAAGACATCACCATCCCTGTAGAGGCCATTATTAGATGTACTAGTCATTATATTTTGTTGTTGCAGAAGTACTATGAAGATTCTATGTTCAATAAAGCCTAGAGATAAGGCCTGTGTTTCTATCACAACACCGTACTAGCTCAGAAGACTGATGGCAAGTACAACGCAGTTGCATTTGCTAGCCGAGTCCTTACGAAGGCTGAACGTAATTATACAGTAACTGAGCAAGAAGCTTTAGCAATAGTATGGTCTTTAAAGCACTTCCGAGACATTATTTATCAGTACTCTGTTCATGTCTTGACAGATCATGCTCCACTGATACCCTTATTCCAGAACAAACAACCTACTGGAAGGTTAGCTAGATGGACCTTGACTATCCAAGAGTTCAATCCCACCTTTGAGCATTTACCTGGCAAGTCAAATGTAGTCGCAGATGCCTTATCGCGACATGTTAGTATAGTAACTGCAGACCCTCCATTTAGTGCTGAAGATGTAAAGAATGCTCAACGAACAGATCCCATGTGGTCTGGTGTGATTCGATTCCTGCTCCAGGAAGATCTTATTCTGAATGTGAAGCCACCAGCACCCATCAGTGACTTTGTCATGAACCAAGAATTACTGTATCGAACAGCCGAGTTGGGTACTCCTAGCAGAAGAGTATACCAGTTAGTAATTCCACAGTCACTAGTGAATGTAGCCTTACAGCTAGTTCACGATGTACCAGGTGTTGCACACCCTGGTATGGATCGTTCAGTAAAACAAGCCAGATTGAAATACTTTTGGCCTCGTATGGCAACTGATATTTCTGAGTATGTTAAGAAATGTAGTGTCTGCATGCAACATAAAGGCAATGCTAATGGTCCTAATCCAATCCAAGTGTATCCAACTACTAGCGAACCTTGGGAAAGAGTTGTGCTAGATTTGTTAACTAATTTCCAATGTTCCCTCCAAGGTAACAAACATCTGTGTGTTATGGTAGACCATTTCACCAGATATTGCGAGTTAGTTCCTATTGCAGATAAGAGTGCCGAGACAGTAGCTAAAGCGTTTAAAGAACGCATTATCTGCAGGCATACCACCCCTAAGTCCCTAGTAACAGATAATGGAGGTGAATTCTGTAATGAAATTCTTGAAAATTTGTGCACCTTGTACAAGATCTCTAAATCCACCATTGTTCCTCATCATCCTGCCAGCAATGGGTTAGCGGAACGAACCAATAAGAAAGTACTTGATGTCTTGAGAGCCACTATCAATCCCAACAGTGAAACTTGGGATGAAGTTATACCTGATGTGCAGTGTGCTATAAATTCTGCTTACAATGTTTCTATAGGTGACACTCCACATTATGCATTGTACGGTGTAGATAAACGTTTGCCTTATGAGTTGTTATATTCTAATCCGAAACCAAATTACAACTCTGATGATTTCATAGCAACTCGTACCAGCTTAGCTCAAAGTGTTTTTAGAAGAATCCGTGAAACACTTCATAAATCAACAGCAGAATTTACAAGAGTCGCAAACACTCGATCAAAGCCATCCAAAATCAAAGTAGGTTCGAGAGTTATGCTGATTAACTTTAACAAAACGTCTGCAATGCCAAAGCTTGATCAAAAGTTTGTTGGTCCTTATCGAGTAGTTGAACATATCACTGGTAATAAGTATAAGGTTAGAGAGATTAGTACTGGTCAGTATAAAGAATCGCATTTGGATCATATGAAGTTAGTATGTGATGATAATGATGTTCCAACCCAGACTAATGTGACAGACTCTGACAATCCTCCTGATCCTGTACTCTCTTCCTCTGATACTCAGTCAGACGATCAACCTGAATGTCGTTATTCCCTACGTACACGACAGGTATTGAGAAATCCTCAAGTATCATTTGTAACTTCCAATTCAGATTTGCCTCAAATACAGCATGAGTTAGCCAATGCTACAGAGTTTGATCCTCCCAGAGATGACACCCATTCTGCATATGCCAATC
Source organism: Cherax quadricarinatus (assembly GCF_038502225.1). NCBI lineage: Eukaryota > Metazoa > Arthropoda > Malacostraca > Decapoda > Parastacidae > Cherax > Cherax quadricarinatus. The sequence continues at coordinate 13,334 of NW_027195518.1, read as the reverse complement.
TTACCCTAGCAGAGTTGGGGTTAAATGTAAATAACCTGTATAGATGAATAATTACAGTATCAACTTATCAGTATTCAAGAATTTTTTTTTGTGTTCATATTCTCTCCGCATTCTGAGAGTTAACAGTCTAGATTTGCGTGCACCGAATCTGCCTTTCTGTTAAACACTCTTTCTTTGTATATATTCCTTCCTCAGAATCCGTAGATCACACGAATACAGATCGATCGATCAAAATTTTTTTTATCACTTGTAATCTCAACGTTGAGTTCGTTGTTCATTTGTTGAGTTTTAAGTTGTACTATAGTATACCTTGTATTGCATTACAGTTTCAGTTACGTAAGCTTTCATTCCAATGTTCTACTTATGTATATATAATGTTTAATTGTTGTGTACTTTGACATTGTATAGAATCAGCCCAAGCCGTATACCTGCCATCTCTAGTTTGTATTAGTTGTATGTCGGGACGACATACGTTAGCGTCGCCGAGCTCTCAGTAGTAGTAACCAGTTACCAGTAACCAGTGTACCGTTGACTCAACGACCAACCGTCTCTGCCTGAGTCACTGTCTATTCATATTGCGCTGAACTGGCATTATTCAAAGGACCCTCTGGTACGCCGGCGGCCGGTCAGTCAGTGTTACGAGTGTGAGCAAGGAGATAGGTACGGTGGCAAGGGCTCTCTCCACATATCTGCAATTATACGTAATAACAGCCTACGTGAGTATTTCTTACCTAATCCACGTGTCGAACTCCCACATGATAACCGTCTTCATGACCCCTGACCGTCTTCATGACCCCTGACAGTCTTCATGACCCCTGACCGTCTTCATGACCCCTGACCGTCTTCAAGACCCCTGACCGTCTTCATGACCCCTGACCGTCTTCAAGACCCCTGACCGTCTTCAAGACCCTTGACCGTCTTCATGACCCCCGACCGTCTTCATGACCCCTGACCGTCTTCAAGACATATGGCTAATGTCGGTACTTGATCAGTCTGGGTATGGTTCGTGCATTGGACTATGTGCGGCCAGCAGAAACAGCCTCCATGATCAGTTACTGATTCACCAAGATTCCTGGTCAAGGACTGGGCCGCGGGGGCGTTGACCCCTGGAATACCCTCTAGGTAGTAAATGCTCGACTGTCAAATCTAAGAGTATACTTGAGGTTGGTCAGGATGGCCGCCCTGGGTCTCCACTAATTAGTAACCCGGACTTAGCTCCCCATTGAAGGAGTGTCGTTGACCTTCATAATGTGTTACCATGGGAAGAGGTACATTGTAACTCCTCTTTTTCCTGGAACCATTGTTCCTAAGACCTAATCTTATTCCGCCTTCACGGAGCTCGTAGGGAGAAGTTAGGCCTTTGGTCAGCCACAGGTATAAGTGTGAGGAACACTCCCATGGGTGGAAACATTGGACGTGTTTCCTTACACCGGTTGTCCATGTTCACCCATCAGTAAAATGGGTACCTGGGTGTTAGTCGCCTGGTGTGGATCGCATCCTGGGAAAAAATTGACTTAATTTCCCCTAAATGTTTTGCATAACAAACTGCTTTCTGTATAATAGGCTGAGCATAACATTAAGTAAGACATTGATTAGAATATTGAATAATATGAGACTGAGCACACCTCCCTGTGGGGTTCCTAATTCAAAATCTTTAGTTACACTTCTATGTCCCTGGAACAACACACACAAGACTTGCTGCTGGACAGGCAGCCTTTAATCCAGCGGAGAAGTCGACCTACATCCATTCTGGCAACTTCACTAATAATTACATGTAGGTTAACTGTATAAAAGCAGATTTTACTGTCTTAACTGCCCCGTGACTTGGTTGGCAAGACTCTCGCCCCACACAAAACAAATTCTGGCCACAAAATAGAGCGAAACACCAACGTCAAAGACCTGGGAGTGATTATGTCGGAGGATCTCACCTTCAAGGACCATAACATTGTATCAATCGCATCTGCTAGAAAAATGACAGGATGGATAATGAGAACCTTCAAAACTAGGGAGGCCAAGCCCATGATGACACTCTTCAGGTCACTTGTTCTATCTAGGCTGGAATATTGCTGCACTCTAACAGCACCTTTCAAGGCAGGTGAAATTGCCGACCTAGAAAATGTACAGAGAACTTTCACGGCGCGCATAACGGAGATAAAACACCTCAATTACTGGGAGCGCTTGAGGTTTCTAAACCTGTATTCCCTGGAACGCAGGAGGGAGAGATACATGATTATATACACCTGGAAAATCCTAGAGGGACTAGTACCGAACTTGCACACGAAAATCACTCACTACGAAAGCAAATGACTTGGCAGACGATGCACCATCCCCCCAATGAAAAGCAGGGGTGTCACTAGCACGTTAAGAGACCATACAATAAGTGTCAGGGGCCCGAGACTGTTCAACTGCCTCCCAGCACACATAAGGGGGATTACCAACAGACCCCTGGCAGTCTTCAAGCTGGCACTGGACAAGCACCTAAAGTCAGTTCCTGATCAGCCGGGCTGTGGCTCGTACGTTGGTTTGCGTGCAGCCAGCAGCAACAGCCTGGTTGATCAGGCGCTGATCCACCAGGAGGCCTGGTCACAGACCGGGCCGCGGGGGCGTTGACCCCCGAAACTCTCTCCAGGTAAACTCCAGGTAACACACTGCTTGTCCGTGGTTTGATCCCTGACACAGATGGAAATTCTGGGCATTTCCTTACACCTGCTGTCCCTATTCACCTAACAGTAAGTAGGTAACTGGGTGTTAGTCGAATGGTGTGGGTAGCATCCTGCAGGACAAGATAGAAGGACTACAGTGGAAATTAAGACAGACCGTCCTCGAAGACGCACTGACTTTTTTGTGTTATCCTGGGTTAGCTTATGCTCTGGATTATCCTGGGTTATCCTGGGTTAGCTTATGCTCTGGATTATCCTGGGTTAGCTTACCATCTGGATTATCCTGGGTTAGCATGCGCTCTGGATTATCCTGGGTTAGATTACGCTCTGGGCTATCCTGGGTTAGCTTACGCTCTGGATTATTATGGGTTAGCTTACGCTCTGGATTATCCTGGGTTAGCTTACGCTCTGGATTATCCTGGGTTAGCTTACGCTGTGGGTTAAAAAAAAGTGCCTTGTGTGTGTGGCTTCTCCAGCTATGTAGAGCCTTAAGTGCCTTGTGTGTGTGGCTTCTCCAGCTATGTAGAGCCTTAAGTGCCTTGTGTGTGTGGCTTCTCCAGCTATGTAGAGCCTTAAGTGCCTTGTGTGTGTGGCTTCTCCAGCTATGTAGAGCCTTAAGTGCCTTGTGTGTGTGGCTTCTCCAGCTATGTAGAGCCTTAAGTTCCTTGTGTGTGTGGCTTCTCCAGCTATGTAGAGCCTTAAGTGCCTTGTGTGTGTGGCTTCTCCAGCTATGTAGAGCCTTAAGTGCCTTGTGTGTGTGGCTTCTCCAGCTATGTAGAGCCTTAAGTGCCTTGTGTGTGTGGCTTCTCCAGCTATGTAGAGCCTTAAGTGCCTTGTGTGTGTGGCTTCTCCAGCTATGTAGAGCCTTAAGTGCCTTGTGAGTGTGGCTTCTCCAGCTATGTAGAGCCTTAAGTGCCTTGTGTGTGTGGCTTCTCCAGCTATGTAGAGCCTTAAGTGCCTTGTGTGTGTGGCTTCTCCAGCTATGTAGAGCCTTAAGTGCCTTGTGTGTGTGGCTTCTCCAGCTATGTAGAGCCTTAAGTGCCTTGTGTGTGTGGCTTCTCCAGCTATGTAGAGCCTTAAGTGCCTTGTGTGTGTGGCTTCTCCAGCTATGTAGAGCCTTAAGTGCCTTGTGTGTGTGGCTTCTCCAGCTATGTAGAGCCTTAAGTGCCTTGTGTGTGTGGCTTCTCCAGCTATGTAGAGCCTTAAGTGCCTTGTGTGTGTGGCTTCTCCAGCTATGTAGAGCCTTAAGTGCCTTGTGTGTGTGGCTTCTCCAGCTATGTAGAGCCTTAAGTGCCTTGTGTGTGTGGCTTCTCCAGCTATGTAGAGCCTTAAGTGCCTTGTGTGTGTGGCTTCTCCAGCTATGTAGAGCCTTAAGTGCCTTGTGTGTGTGGCTTCTCCAGCTATGTAGAGCCTTAAGTGCCTTGTGAGTGTGGCTTCTCCAGCTATGTAGAGCCTTAAGTGCCTTGTGTGTGTGGCTTCTCCAGCTATGTAGAGCCTTAAGTGCCTTGTGTGTGTGGCTTCTCCAGCTATGTAGAGCCTTAAGTGCCTTGTGTGTGTGGCTTCTCCAGCTATGTAGAGCCTTAAGTGCCTTGTGTGTGTGGCTTCTCCAGCTATGTAGAGCCTTAAGTGCCTTGTGTGTGTGGCTTCTCCAGCTATGTAGAGCCTTAAGTGCCTTGTGTGTGTGGCTTCTCCAGCTATGTAGAGCCTTAAGTGCCTTGTGTGTGTGGCTTCTCCAGCTATGTAGAGCCTTAAGTGCCTTGTGTGTGTGGCTTCTCCAGCTATGTAGAGCCTTAAGTGCCTTGTGTGTGTGGCTTCTCCAGCTATGTAGAGCCTTAAGTGCCTTGTGTGTGTGGCTTCTCCAGCTATGTAGAGCCTTAAGTGCCTTGTGTGTGTGGCTTCTCCAGCTATGTAGAGCCTTAAGTGCCTTGTGTGTGTGGCTTCTCCAGCTATGTAGAGCCTTAAGTGCCTTGTGTGTGTGGCTTCTCCAGCTATGTAGAGCCTTAAGTGCCTTGTGTGTGTGGCTTCTCCAGCTATGTAGAGCCTTAAGTGCCTTGTTTGTGTGGCTTCTCCAGCTATGTAGAGCCTTAAGTGCCTTGTGCTATGTAGAGCCTGTGTGGCTTCTCCAGCTATGTAGAGCCTTAAGTGCCTTGTGTGTGTGGCTTCTCCAGCTATGTAGAGCCTTAAGTGCCTTGTGTGTGTGGCTTCTCCAGCTATGTAGAGCCTTAAGTGCCTTGTGTGTGTGGCTTCTCCAGCTATGTAGAGCCTTAAGTGCCTTGTGTGTGTGGCTTCTCCAGCTATGTAGAGCCTTAAGTGCCTTGTGTGTGTGTAGAGCCTTAAGTGCCTTGTGTGTGTGGCTTCCAGCTATGTAGAGCCTTAAGTGCCTTGTGTGTGTGGCTTCTCCAGCTATGTAGAGCCTTAAGTGCCTTGTGTGTGTGGCTTCTCCAGCTATGTAGAGCCTTAAGTGCCTTGTGTGTGTGGCTTCTCCAGCTATGTAGAGCCTTAAGTGCCTTGTGTGTGTGGCTTCTCCAGCTATGTAGAGCCTTAAGTGCCTTGTGTGTGTGGCTTCTCCAGCTATGTAGAGCCTTAAGTGCCTTGTGTGTGTGGCTTCTCCAGCTATGTAGAGCCTTAAGTGCCTTGTGTGTGTGGCTTCTCCAGCTATGTAGAGCCTTAAGTGCCTTGTGTGTGTGGCTTCTCCAGCTATGTAGAGCCTTAAGTGCCTTGTGTGTGTGGCTTCTCCAGCTATGTAGAGCCTTAAGTGCCTTGTGTGTGTGGCTTCTCCAGCTATGTAGAGCCTTAAGTGCCTTGTGTGTGTGGCTTCTCCAGCTATGTAGAGCCTTAAGTGCCTTGTGTGTGTGGCTTCTCCAGCTATGTAGAGCCTTAAGTGCCTTGTGTGTGTGGCTTCTCCAGCTATGTAGAGCCTTAAGTGCCTTGTGTGTGTGGCTTCTCCAGCTATGTAGAGCCTTAAGTGCCTTGTGTGTGTGGCTTCTCCAGCTATGTAGAGCCTTAAGTGCCTTGTGTGTGTGGCTTCTCCAGCTATGTAGAGCCTTAAGTGCCTTGTGTGTGTGGCTTCTCCAGCTATGTAGAGCCTTAAGTGCCTTGTGTGTGTGGCTTCTCCAGCTATGTAGAGCCTTAAGTGCCTTGTGTGTGTGGCTTCTCCAGCTATGTAGAGCCTTAAGTGCCTTGTGTGTGTGGCTTCTCCAGCTATGTAGAGCCTTAAGTGCCTTGTGTGTGTGGCTTCTCCAGCTATGTAGAGCCTTAAGTGCCTTGTGTGTGTGGCTTCTCCAGCTATGTAGAGCCTTAAGTGCCTTGTGTGTGTGGCTTCTCCAGCTATGTAGAGCCTTAAGTGCCTTGTGTGTGTGGCTTCTCCAGCTATGTAGAGCCTTAAGTGCCTTGTGTGTGTGGCTTGTAGAGCTTAAGTGCCAGCTATGTAGAGCCTTAAGTGCCTTGTGTGTGTGGCTTCTCCAGCTATGTAGAGCCTTAAGTGCCTTGTGTGTGTGGCTTCTCCAGCTATGTAGAGCCTTAAGTGCCTTGTGTGTGTGGCTTCTCCAGCTATGTAGAGCCTTAAGTGCCTTGTGTGTGTGGCTTCTCCAGCTATGTAGAGCCTTAAGTGCCTTGTGTGTGTGGCTTCTCCAGCTATGTAGAGCCTTAAGTGCCTTGTGTGTGTGGCTTCTCCAGCTATGTAGAGCCTTAAGTGCCTTGTGTGTGTGGCTTCTCCAGCTATGTAGAGCCTTAAGTGCCTTGTGTGTGTGGCTTCTCCAGCTATGTAGAGCCTTAAGTGCCTTGTGTGTGTGGCTTCTCCAGCTATGTAGAGCCTTAAGTGCTTCTTATGTAGAGCCTTAAGTGTGGTGTGTGGCTTCTCCAGCTATGTAGAGCCTTAAGTGCCTTGTGTGTGTGGCTTCTCCAGCTATGTAGAGCCTTAAGTGCCTTGTGTGTGTGGCTTCTCCAGCTATGTAGAGCCTTAAGTGCCTTGTGTGTGTGGCTTCTCCAGCTATGTAGAGCCTTAAGTGCCTTGTGTGTGTGGCTTCTCCAGCTATGTAGAGCCTTAAGTGCCTTGTGTGTGTGGCTTCTCCAGCTATGTAGAGCCTTAAGTGCCTTGTGTGTGTGGCTTCTCCAGCTATGTAGAGCCTTAAGTGCCTTGTGTGTGTGGCTTCTCCAGCTATGTAGAGCCTTAAGTGCCTTGTGTGTGTGGCTTCTCCAGCTATGTAGAGCCTTAAGTGCCTTGTGTGTGTGGCTTCTCCAGCTATGTAGAGCCTTAAGTGCCTTGTGTGTGTGGCTTCTCCAGCTATGTAGAGCCTTAAGTGCCTTGTGTGTGTGGCTTCTCCAGCTATGTAGAGCCTTAAGTGCCTTGTGTGTGTGGCTTCTCCAGCTATGTAGAGCCTTAAGTGCCTTGTGTGTGTGGCTTCTCCAGCTATGTAGAGCCTTAAGTGCCTTGTGTGTGTGGCTTCTCCAGCTATGTAGAGCCTTAAGTGCCTTGTGTGTGTGGCTTCTCCAGCTATGTAGAGCCTTAAGTGCCTTGTGTGTGTGGCTTCTCCAGCTATGTAGAGCCTTAAGTGCCTTGTGTGTGTGGCTTCTCCAGCTATGTAGAGCCTTAAGTGCCTTGTGTGTGTGGCTTCTCCAGCTATGTAGAGCCTTAAGTGCCTTGTGTGTGTGGCTTCTCCAGCTATGTAGAGCCTTAAGTGCCTTGTGTGTGTGGCTTCTCCAGCTATGTAGAGCCTTAAGTGCCTTGTGTGTGTGGCTTCTCCAGCTATGTAGAGCCTTAAGTGCCTTGTGTGTGTGGCTTCTCCAGCTATGTAGAGCCTTAAGTGCCTTGTGTGTGTGGCTTCTCCAGCTATGTAGAGCCTTAAGTGCCTTGTGTGTGTGGCTTCTCCAGCTATGTAGAGCCTTAAGTGCCTTGTGTGTGTGGCTTCTCCAGCTATGTAGAGCCTTAAGTGCCTTGTGTGTGTGGCTTCTCCAGCTATGTAGAGCCTTAAGTGCCTTGTGTGTGTGGCTTCTCCAGCTATGTAGAGCCTTAAGTGCCTTGTGTGTGTGGCTTCTCCAGCTATGTAGAGCCTTAAGTGCCTTGTGTGTGTGGCTTCTCCAGCTATGTAGAGCCTTAAGTGCCTTGTGTGTGTGGCTTCTCCAGCTATGTAGAGCCTTAAGTGCCTTGTGTGTGTGGCTTCTCCAGCTATGTAGAGCCTTAAGTGCCTTGTGTGTGTGGCTTCTCCAGCTATGTAGAGCCTTAAGTGCCTTGTGTGTGTGGCTTCTCCAGCTATGTAGAGCCTTAAGTGCCTTGTGTGTGTGGCTTCTCCAGCTATGTAGAGCCTTAAGTGCCTTGTGTGTGTGGCTTCTCCAGCTATGTAGAGCCTTAAGTGCCTTGTGTGTGTGGCTTCTCCAGCTATGTAGAGCCTTAAGTGCCTTGTGTGTGTGGCTTCTCCAGCTATGTAGAGCCTTAAGTGCCTTGTGTGTGTGGCTTCTCCAGCTATGTAGAGCCTTAAGTGCCTTGTGTGTGTGGCTTCTCCAGCTATGTAGAGCCTTAAGTGCCTTGTGTGTGTGGCTTCTCCAGCTATGTAGAGCCTTAAGTGCCTTGTGTGTGTGGCTTCTCCAGCTATGTAGAGCCTTAAGTGCCTTGTGTGTGTGGCTTCTCCAGCTATGTAGAGCCTTAAGTGCCTTGTGTGTGTGGCTTCTCCAGCTATGTAGAGCCTTAAGTGCCTTGTGTGTGTGGCTTCTCCAGCTATGTAGAGCCTTAAGTGCCTTGTGTGTGTGGCTTCTCCAGCTATGTAGAGCCTTAAGTGCCTTGTGTGTGTGGCTTCTCCAGCTATGTAGAGCCTTAAGTGCCTTGTGTGTGTGGCTTCTCCAGCTATGTAGAGCCTTAAGTGCCTTGTGTGTGTGGCTTCTCCAGCTATGTAGAGCCTTAAGTGCCTTGTGTGTGTGGCTTCTCCAGCTATGTAGAGCCTTAAGTGCCTTGTGTGTGTGGCTTCTCCAGCTATGTAGAGCCTTAAGTGCCTTGTGTGTGTGGCTTCTCCAGCTATGTAGAGCCTTAAGTGCCTTGTGTGTGTGGCTTCTCCAGCTATGTAGAGCCTTAAGTGCCTTGTGTGTGTGGCTTCTCCAGCTATGTAGAGCCTTAAGTGCCTTGTGTGTGTGGCTTCTCCAGCTATGTAGAGCCTTAAGTGCCTTGTGTGTGTGGCTTCTCCAGCTATGTAGAGCCTTAAGTGCCTTGTGTGTGGCTTCTCCAGCTATGTAGAGCCTTAAGTGCCTTGTGTGTGTGGCTTCTCCAGCTATGTAGAGCCTTAAGTGCCTTGTGTGTGTGGCTTCTCCAGCTATGTAGAGCCTTAAGTGCCTTGTGTGTGTGGCTTCTCCAGCTATGTAGAGCCTTAAGTGCCTTGTGTGTGTGGCTTCTCCAGCTATGTAGAGCCTTAAGTGCCTTGTGTGTGTGGCTTCTCCAGCTATGTAGAGCCTTAAGTGCCTTGTGTGTGTGGCTTCTCCAGCTATGTAGAGCCTTAAGTGCCTTGTGTGTGTGGCTTCTCCAGCTATGTAGAGCCTTAAGTGCCTTGTGTGTGTGGCTTCTCCAGCTATGTAGAGCCTTAAGTGCCTTGTGTGTGTGGCTTCTCCAGCTATGTAGAGCCTTAAGTGCCTTGTGTGTGTGGCTTCTCCAGCTATGTAGAGCCTTAAGTGCCTTGTGTGTGTGGCTTCTCCAGCTATGTAGAGCTTCTCCAGCTATGTAGAGCCTTAAGTGCCTTGTGAGTGTGGCTTCTCCAGCTATGTAGAGCCTTAAGTGCCTTGTGTGTGTGGCTTCTCCAGCTATGTAGAGCCTTAAGTGCCTTGTGTGTGTGGCTTCTCCAGCTATGTAGAGCCTTAAGTGCCTTGTGTGTGTGGCTTCTCCAGCTATGTAGAGCCTTAAGTGCCTTGTGTGTGTGGCTTCTCCAGCTATGTAGAGCCTTAAGTGCCTTGTGTGTGTGGCTTCTCCAGCTATGTAGAGCCTTAAGTGCCTTGTGTGTGTGGCTTCTCCAGCTATGTAGAGCCTTAAGTGCCTTGTGTGTGTGGCTTCTCAGGCTATGTAGAGCCTTAAGTGCCTTGTGTGTGTGGCTTCTCCAGCTATGTAGAGCCTTAAGTGCCTTGTGTGTGTGGCTTCTCCAGCTATGTAGAGCCTTAAGTGCCTTGTGTGTGTGGCTTCTCCAGCTATGTAGAGCCTTAAGTGCCTTGTGTGTGTGGCTTCTCCAGCTATGTAGAGCCTTGAGTTCCTTGTGTGTGTGGCTTCTCCAGCTATGTAGAGCCTTAAGTGCCTTGTGTGTGTGCCTTCTCCAGCTATGTAGAGCCTTAAATGCCTTGTGTGTGTGGCTTCTCCAGCTATGTAGAGCCTTAAGTGCCTTGTGTGTGTGGCTTCTCCAGCTATGTAGAGCCTTAAGTGCCTTGTGTGTGTGGCTTCTCCAGCTATGTAGAGCCTTAAGTGCCTTGTGAGTAATTAAGATTATTTAGGTACAAGTACACATAAATACAGTTACACATATTATCACGTAGAAGCATATGTGTAAATTACCTAAGATAACCCAAAAATAGTCAAGGTGACTTATTTACATTAGGGTCTTTGTAATAACTTATTATTTAAATAATTAAGTAACCTGAATAAAGTAACCTGAGTTATTTACATTATCATTAAAGATAGGATCAGATCACAATAAAAGTATACGTATGTAAGATATACAAGAAATTACTCTTCTCCCTTTTCTGTGAGTGCGTGTGCTCTTGTGTGTGTGTGTGTGTGTGTGTGTGTGTGTGTGTGTGTGTGTGTGTGTGTGTGTGTGTGTGTGTGTGTGTGTGTGACCAAACAATTAATATTTGCACCGATAGCTCATTACAGTTGTGACCGGAAGTGGACGTGTGAATTGCTGATTACTTTGTATTTTCTTTCATGATTGTAACCATGTATAAACGTAAGTAAGTAATGAATCACGTAAGTAAATTTACTTACTTACGTGATTCATTACCTTTGTAATATGTGAGTTCATTACCTTTGTACCTTCTTCAGCTATAAAAACTTTGGAGTCCAGTCCCTGGACCCATTATGTACCTCTGTAATCTTCTAACTACCGCCCACAGGATGGGTATGGGGTGCATAATAAAGATATTAAACTAACAACTCTCTTTCTGTAGCTACATTCATTAAGTATCTTTTAGTTATCTTCCTGAACTGGTTTATGCTATGACTGGCTTTGACATGTACAGGCAGTCTGTTCCACTCCTTTATTGTTGTACTATAAAATGTTTGATGGCTGGCCACTGACTGCGGGTACTACAAAGTTGTGCTCTCTCCTCCTCGTACTTTACTTGCTTTGGTTCCCACCCTTTACGAACTTGGCAGCCAGATGTTCTGGACAGTGGTTGTGGTTGTCTTTTCCAGATAGTGACCCGGCCTTGGCTCCCTCTCTTGGAAGTGTCTGAGACCTATGTCTGTCATGGGAGAAGATACAAGTACCTCCTCATCTTCTGGGACCAACAACCCCCAGGCCTAGCCCCATTCTTCGCCCTCACGGGGCTCGTAGTGAGAAGTTAGGACTATGGTCTGCCACCTTCCCCGCCCCAGTGGGGCTCGTGGGAATGGCAGTCTTCTGAGCTGCAGGTAGTAGCAAGCTCTGGTTCTGGCATGAAGAGCTAGAGTAATCTACATGACAATGTATAAGAACTAAACATAGCATTCTGCGAGTCTCAATAGGTAGACACTGTGCTTGTCAATACAGGAACTTGAACCTCTCATATGCTTTCTTTAGTACACTGTTCTCTATTAATTCTCATAACATGCATGAGTCAGAGGGGATTCCCAGATATTTCACTGAGGAAACTGAAGTGATGAGTTCACCATTACACTGAACATTAAAATTATTTACCATTTTCAGTTTATGTTTCGTGCCAAAAAGCATAGCTTCCATGTTCCCGAGGTATTAATAATTATAATTTGTTGTCTACTAACCATTTCCTAAGTACATTACCTGACACTAACAGAGCAGTGTCATCTGCATATAATACAAGCTTACACTTGACACTGGTGGGCGTGTCATTCACATAGGAACAATAAGGGACCAGAATACTACCTTGGGGTATCCCTCATGCTATTGGCAGGGATAGGCTCCAGGAAGATTTGAATAGACTAATGCAGTTCAGGAAAAGTGACAGATGCATTTTAATATAGACAAATGCAAAGTTCTTAATATTGGACAGAGAAATAACAATGCCACATGTAAATTAAATAATCTAGATCTTAGTATTACTGATTGCAAAAAGGATTTGGGAGTTCTGGTTAGCAGTAATCTGAAACAAAGACAACAGTGCATAAGTGCTTGTAATAAAACAATAAAGTAATTAAGTTTATCAGCAGGCGCATACAAGTTAAATATGTTGAGAGCAGAGTTCCCTATATAAATCCTAACACTGTGATACTATAGCCCCTCTGTTTTCTTATGTGCAAGAAGTTGATGGGGAAGTGATTTTTTATATATAGAACACAAGAGTTAGTAGATTTGAGGTTATATGTAACAAATGATGGCAATTTAGGAGGCTGGGATTTTTCAGGGACTCTGCACTCTTGTAGACACACAGTATCAATGGATTCAGTGGTTACTTTAAGATGAAGGTCAGGAAACCTTTTTCCAAGTGTCGCAATATTCTAACTTAAAATGGATAGTTTATACGAGTTTGGTTCCATTATAAAAGTCCAGGGATAATATTCAATTTCTCAGCATAATGAAAGAAGAACTTAATAAATAGCAAACAGACATAATCATTATCAATATCATCCATCAGTATTATCCTTATCCATGAGTATCTTAAGCGCACTTCCATAAAGGAGGCCTCGTGGGAGTCTGTTTATAGAAGGCAAGACGCTCTATGTCTGTGAATGTATGGAAGGTGACACTATCCCTCGCACTCACCTCTCCACTTTTATTGCACTCATCACTATCATCACTTGTACCACTTCCCTCATTATTATGACCAGTGATACATACACCATTATCAACAACCGGGTCATCTCCACACTCAGTATCTATCAATACATTACACTCATCAGGTTGACTATCATGATGGTCTTCACTGCCCTTATCATCTTCACTGTGACTGTAAACACCACTATCAGATTCACCATTTTTGTAATTATTTACACCACTGCAATCATCAGTTTGTTCATCATCACCACACTCATTTTCATAATGGCTGACAATCTGTGGGTTGATGTACTCATTTGCAACCTCTGTAAGCTTTTCCTGGTGGTGCTCAAGTTGTTGTTTCAAACACCATTGTTGCTTCTCCAGTACTGTTATGCGCAGCTGCATGTTGTGTACCACCCCAGCAAGACTAGCGTCATCAGGAAGTATGAAGTCCCGGTCAGCTGAGCCAGGTGGCTGATAGCTGACTCAGCCAGACAGGTGGTGTCAACACCAGCAACATCACTAGTGTTGATAGCAGACGTGATCGTGCTCTGTTGATGTACTCCCAGAGTGACTCTCGCAACCATATTGTCTGAAATCAGGCATGGGTCAGTATTCAGACATGAAGTATCTGGTAGGCCTACTGCCTCATGATGAGGGGTGATGGGTGAGGCGGGAGCCCTGCAGCTGGCGATGTGGGCAGCTTTCACTCTGCAGTCAGCATGAGCAGCTGTGACTCCTGGAGTCTTACAATTGATACATTGTAATGCAACGGTCTGGT
>NW_027195517.1:117500-173066 GCF_038502225.1 Cherax quadricarinatus | reverse complement strand
CCTCCAGACCTTCATCACACTAGTTAAACCGTCATTGTTCACCCACACTGCTGCTACTTACAACATACTTCCCCTGGGCACTTACCCTGGATACTTCCCCTGGGCACTTACCCTGGATACTTCCCCTGGGCACTTACCCTGGATACTTCCCCTGGGCACTTACCCTGGATACTTCCCCTGGGCACTTACCCTGGATACTTCCCCTGGGCACTTACCCTGGATACTTCCCCTGGGCACTTACCCTGGATACTTCCCCTGGGCACTTACCCTGGATACTTCCCCTGGGCACTTACCCTGGATACTTCCCCTGGGCACTTACCCTGGATACTTCCCCTGGGCACTTACCCTGGATACTTCCCCTGGGCACTTACCCCTTCCCCTGGGCACTTACCCTGGATACTTCCCCTGGGCACTTACCCTGGATACTTCCCCTGGGCACTTACCCTGGATACTTCCCCTGGGCACTTACCCTGGATACTTCCCCTGGGCACTTACCCTGGATACTTCCCCTTGGCACTTACCCTGGATACTTCCCCTGGGCACTTTCCTGGGCACTTTTCCTGGGCACTTTCCCTGGGTACTTTCCTTGGGCACTTCCCTTGGTACCATTAAGGCTACTGGTACAGGCCAGGTTGAAGAGTCGTGGTACCTGAAGACTAACAGTCTGCCCTGATGCTGTGCCCTCTTGGGATGGTGGTTAGGGTGGTAGCAACCACTACTACCAGTATCTACCACCACTAATACCACCATCTACCACCACCAGTACCACCACTACCAGTATCTACCATCACTAATACCACTACTACCATTTACCACCACTACCACCATCTACCACCACTAACACCACCACTACCACCATATACCACCACTAATGCCACCATTACCACCATCTACCACCACCACTACCACTATCTACCACCACCAGTGCCACCACTACCACCATATACCACCACTACTACCATCTACCATCACTACTATTCTCTACCACCACCACTACCACTATCTACCATCACTAATACCACCATTACCGCCTTCTACCACCACTACAACCATCTACCACCACTGCCACCACTACCATCTACCACCATTACCACCACTACCACCATCTACCACCATTACCACCACTACCACCATCTACCACCACTACTACCACCATCTACCACCACTAATGCCACCACTACCACCTCTACCATCACTACCACCACTACCACTATCTACCACCATCTACCATCATCTACCACCACTACCACCATCCACCAAAACTACCACCATCTACCAACACTACCACCATCTACCACCATCTACCACCACTAATACCACCACTATCACCATCTACCGCCACTACTACCATCTACCACCACTACCACTATCTCCCACCACTACCACCACCATCTACCACCACTACCACTATCTCCCACCACTACCACCACCATCTACCACCATCTACCACCACTAATACCACCACTACCACCACCATCTACCACCATCTACCACCACTAATACCACCACTGCCACCATCTACCACTATCTACCACCACTAATACCACCACTACCACCATCTACCACCACTACCACCACTACCACCATCTACCACTATCTACCACCACTAATACCACCACTACCACCATCTACCACCACTACCACCACTACCACCATCTACCACCACTACCACAACCACCACAACCACCACTACCACCATCTACCACCATCTACCACCATCTACCACCACCTGCACTCATTGCATACATCCTCTGTTGCAAGTGTTATGTAAGGTCGACAATTAGATCTGATTACACCATACCATCACCCTTATGACTGTGAGAGAGAGAGAGAGAGAGAGAGAGAGAGAGAGAGAGAGAGAGAGAGAGAGAGAGAGAGAGAGAGAGAGAGAGTGTAGGGTGAACAGGAAGTCACGTGATCTGCCTAGCGGAACAGAGAAGGGGGGAAATGGGTCGGTAGGGAATGGGTGGGTAGGGAATGGGTGGGTGGGGAATCCGTGGGTAGGAATGGGTGGGTAGGGAATGGGATGGTAGGGAATGGGTGGGTAGGGAATGAGTGGGTAGGGAATGGGTGGGAAAGGAATGGGTGGGGAGGGAATGGGTGGGTAAGGAATGGGTGAGTAGGGAATGGGTGGGTTGGGAATGGGTGGGTAGGGAATGGGTGGGTAGGGAATGGGTGGGTGGGGATTGGGTAGGTGGGGAATGGGTGGGTTAGGGAATGGGTGGGTATCGAATGGGTGGGTGGGAAATGGGTAGGTAGGGAATGAGTGGGTAGGGAATGGGTGGGTGGGGAATGGGTGGGTAGGGAATGGGTGGGTAGGGAATGGGTGGGTGGGGAATGGGTGGGTGGGGAATGGGTGGGTAGGGAATGGGTGGGTAGGGAATGGGTTGGTTGGGAATGGGTGGGTCGGGAATCCGTGTGTGGGAAAGGGTGGGTAGTGAATGGGTTGGTGTGGGTGGGTAAATGGGGGTAGGGAATGGGTGGGTAGGGAATGGGTGGGTAGGGAATGGGTGGGTGGGGAATGGGTGGGTAGGGAATGGGTTGATGGGGAATGGGTGGGTAGAGAATGGGCTGGTCGGGAACGGGTGGGTAGGGAATGAGTGGGTGGGGAATGGGTAGAGTCCCAGCCACAGTTATGGGGGATCAGTCCCCACCACAGCAGTAAGTGGACTACCCACATCCTCCTAAACGAGTGTCACGTGACCATTCAACTCACTTCCTGTTGTGGTTGTGTGCAGGTGTGAGGGAACAACCCCCCCTCACCCCTCACCCCTCACCCCTCAGAGTGAGTGAGATGAGGGGGGTCAGTCCCCTCAGTCCTGGAGACTTATTAACAGACTGAGGAAGAATTACAGCCGACAGGAGACAAAACAGCTGACTGTGTCAGCTGTGACCTGACTAAGCAGGCAGGTCAGTCCTAGATAGATAGACAGGTAAGTAGACAGATAGACAGTAGCTGACTGTACTCACCTAATTGTAGTTGCAGGGGTCGAGACTCAGCTCCTGGCCCTGCCTCTTCACTGAACGCTACTAGGTCCTCTCTATCCCTGCTCCATGAGCTTTATCATACCTCGTCTTAAAGGTATGTATGGTTCCTGCCTCCACTACATCACTTGCCAGACTATTCCACTGCCTGACAACACTGACTGAAGAAATACTTCCTAACATCCCTGTGACTCATCTGAGTCTTCAGCTTCCAATTGTGACCCCTTGTTGCTGTGTCACATCTCTGGAACATCTTGTCTCTGTCCACCTTGTCTATTCCACGCAGTATTTTGTATATTGCTATCATGTATCCTCTAACCCTCCTGTCCTCCAGTGTCGTCAGGCCGTTTTCCCTCAACCTTTCTTCATAGGACATTCCCCTGAGCTCTGGAACTAACCTTCTCACAAACCTTTGCACTTTCTCTAAATTCTTAATGTGCTTGACCAGGTGTGGGTTCCAAACTGGTGCTGCATACTCCAGTATGGGCCTGACGTACACGGTGTACAGAGTCTTGAACGATTCCTTACTGAGGTATCGGAACGTTATTCTCAGGTTTGCCAGGCGCCCATATGCTGCAGTAGTTATCTGGTTGATGTGTGCTTCCGGAGACATGCTCGGTGTTATGGTCACCCCAAGATCTTTCTCCTTGAGTGAGGTTTGCAGTATTTGGCCACCTAGCCTATACTCTGTCTGCGGTCTTTTTTGCCCTTCCACATTCTTCATAACTTTGCACTTGGTGGGGTTAAATTCCAGAAGCCAGTTGCTGGACCAGGTGTCCAGTCTGTCCAGGTCTCTTTGTAGTCCTGTCTGATCCTCACCTGATTTAATTCTCCTCATCAACTTCACATCATCTACAAACAGGGACACTTCTGAGTCTAACCCTTCCATCATGTTATTCACATATACCATAAATAGCACTGGTCCTAGAACTGACCCCTGTGGGACCCCGCTGGTCACAGGTGCCCACTGTGATACCTCATCACGTACCATGACTCGTTGTTGCCTCCCTGTCAGGTATTCCCTGATCCATTACAGTGCCCTTCCTGTTATACGTGTCTGATCCTCCAGCTTCTGTACTAATCTCTTGTGAGGAACTGTGTCGAAGGCCTTCCTGAAGTCCAAGAAGATGCAATCTACCCACCTCTCCCTCTCGTGTCTTCTGTTACTTTATCATAAAACTCCAGTAGGTTTGTGACACAGGATTTGCCTTCCATAAATCCATGCTGGTTGTCATATATACTCTTGTTCTGTTCCAGGTGCTCCACCACTCTCCTCCTGATAATCTTCTCCATAACTTTGCATACTATGCACGTCAGTGACACAGGTCTGTAGTTTAGTGCCTCTTTTCTGTCTCCTTTATTAAAGATGGGAACTACATTTGCCATCTTCCATACGTCAGGTAGTTGCCCAGTTTCAAGGGATGTGTTGAAGATCTTTGTTAGTGGCACACACAGCATCTCTGCTCCCTCTCTAAGGACCCACGGGGAGATGTTGTCCGGTCCCACCGCCTTTGAGGTATCAAGGTCACTTAACACCTTCTTCACCTCCTCCTCAGTTGTGTGTATGTCACCCAACACTTGTTGGTGTCCCCCTCTGTCCTGTCCACCCAGAGTCCCTCCTGTCTCCACTGTGAATACTTCCTTAAATCTCGTCTTGAGCACATGACCTGACCTGACTGTGACCTGACTAAGCAGGCAGGTCAGTCCTAGATAGATAGACAGGTGAGAAGACAGATAGACAGTCAGCTGACTGTGTCAGCTGTGACCTGACTAAGCAGGCAGGTCAGTCCCAGATAGATAGACAGATGAGTAGACAGACAGACAGGTAGACAGATGAGTAGACAGACACAAACAGAGAAAAACACAAGCAGATTATTGGAACCTAGCAGGCCTACCTATGGTCCCCATGCTAGACTAGTAGGCCTACTCTACCCACAAAACTTGATTACCAAGTTGGCACTTCTCTGCGTCCTTTCTAAATCTAAATCTAAATCTAAGTCCGTCAAAATTGTTGCTAAATCAATGTTTTTTTTGAAGGACTCAATGATCACGTAGGATTTATAGCACAAACTAAATTATAATTAATATTTTTAATTATCAAGGGTAATTATTATATTACCAGGGTAACTATTATATTACCAGGGTAACTATTATATTACCAGGGTAACTATTATATTACCAGAGTAATTATTATATTACCAGGGTAACTATTATATTACCAGGGTAACTATTATATTACCAGGGTAACTATTATATTACCAGGGTAATTATTATATTACCAGGGTAACTATTATATTACCAGAGTAATTATTATATTACCAGGGTAACTATTATATTACCAGGGTAACTATTATATTACCAGGGTAACTATTATATTACCAGAGTAATTATTATATTACCAGGGTAACTATTATATTACCAGGGTAACTATTATATTACCAGGGTAACTATTACATTACTAGGGTAATTATTACATTACCAGGGTAACTATTACATTACCAGGGTAACTATTACATTACCAGAGTAACTATTATATTACCAGGGTAATTATTACATTACCAGGGTAACTATTATATTACCAGGATAACTATTATATTACCAGGGTAACTATTATATTACCAGGGTAACTATTATATTAATTACCAGGGTAACTATTGTATTAATTACCAGGGTAACTATTATATTACCAGGGTAACTATTATATTAATTACCAGGGTAACTATTATATTACCAGGGTAACTATTATATTAATTACCAGGGTAACTATTATATTACCAGGGTAACTATTATATTAATTACCAGGGTAACTATTATATTAATTACCAGGGTAACTATTATATTAATTACCAGGGTAACTATTATATTAATTACCAGGGTAACTATTATATTAATTACCAGGGTAACTATTGTATTAATTACCAGGGTAACTATTGTATTAATTACCAGGGTAACTATTATATTAATTACCAGGGTAACTATTGTATTAATTACCAGGGTAACTATTATATTACCAGGGTAACTATTATATTAATTACCAGAGTAACTATTATATTACCAGGGTAACTATTATATTAATTACCAGGGTAACTATTATATTACCAGGGTAACTATTATATTAATTACCAGGGTAACTATTATATTAATTACCAGGGTAACTATTATATTAATTACCAGGGTAACTATTATATTAATTACCAGGGTAACTATTATATTAATTACCAGGGTAACTATTATATTAATTACCAGGGTAACTATTATATTAATTACCAGAGTAACTATTATATTAATTACCAGGGTAACTATTATATTAATTACCAGGGTAACTATTATATTAATTACCAGGGTAACTATTGTATTAATTACCAGGGTAACTATTGTATTAATTACCAGGGTAACTATTATATTAATTACCAGGGTAACTATTGTATTAATTACCAGGGTAACTATTGTATTAATTACCAGGGTAACTATTATATTAATTACCAGGGTAACTATTGTATTAATTACCAGGGTAACTATTGTATTAATTACCAGGGTAACTATTATATTAATTACCAGGGTAACTATTATATTAATTACCAGGGTAACTATTATATTAATTACCAGGGTAACTATTATATTAATTACCAGGGTAACTATTATATTAATTACCAGGGTAACTATTATATTAATTACCAGGGTAACTATTGTATTAATTACCAGGGTAACTATTGTATTAATTACCAGGGTAACTATTGTATTACCAGGGTAACTATTGTATTAATTACCAGGGTAACTTTTACATTAATTACCAGGGTAACTATTGTATTAATTACCAGGGTAACTTTTATATTAATTACCAGGGTAACTATTGTATTAATTACCAGGGCAATTATTATGAAAATAATTTCCAGCTTTTAAAAATATAAATGAAACAAATTAATGCATAGAATATTTTATTGCAATATACATATTAATACATATGTATACATAAATATATAAATCACTCTTGTAACACTAATATTTATATATAAATTTAATTTACATAATTACAGGTATATACACATATGTATATGTATATATATATATATATATATATATATATATACATTGGCACTAAACCCACATGGGTCACTTAGCCTCATGGGTAATTGGGGTTTGTTGCAGGGAAAGGACAGCTCCAGTTCCTGGGATCAAGAGCCATTCATGGCACGACCCTCCTAAAAATGTGGTAAATTACGTGATACAATAGTCTGCCATGATAAATAACTTGTAAATGATGGAATACAATAGTCTGCCATGATAAATAACTTGTAAATGATGGAATACAATAGTCTGCCATGATAAATAACTTGTAAATGATGGAATACAATAGTCTGCCATGATAAATAATGGGAAATAATGGGAAATATTGGGAAATAATGGGAAATATTGGGAAATAATGGGAAATATTTTGAAATAATGGGAAATATTGGGAAATAATGGGAAATATTGAGAAATAATGGGAAATATTGGGAAATAATGGGAAATATTGGGAAATAATGGGAAATATTTTGAAATAATGGGAAATAATGGGAAATATTGGGAAATAATGGGAAATATTTTGAAATAATGGGAAATATTGGGAAATAATGGGAAATAATGCGAAATATTGGGAAATATTGGGAAATAATGGGAAATATTGGGAAATAATGGGAAATATTGGGAAATAATGGGAAATAATGCGAAATATTGGGAAATAATGGGAAATATTGGGAAATAATGGGAAATATTGGGAAATAATGGGAAATATTGGGAAATAATGAGAAATATTGGGAAATATTGATAATGGAAAATATTGGGAAATATTGATAATGTGAAATATTGAGAAATAATGTGAAATATTGAGAAATAATGTGAAATATTGAGAAATAATGTGAAATATTGGGAAAAAATGGGAAATATTGGGAAATAATGGGAAATATTGGGAAATAATGGGAAATATTGGGAAATAATGGGAAATATTGGGAAATAATGGGAAATAATGGGAAATATTGGGAAATAATGGGAAATATGAAAAATTGGGAAATAATGGGAAATGCAAAATATTGGGAAATAATGCGAAATATTGGGAAATAATGGGAAATATGAAAAATTGGGAAATAATGGGAAATATTGGGAAATAATGGGAAATATTGGGAAATAATGCGAAATATTGGGAAATAATGGGAAATATTGGGAAATAATGGGAAATAATGTAAAATATTGGGAAATAATGCAAAATATTGGGAAATAATGGGAAATAATGCGAAATATTGGGAAATAATGGGAAATATTGGGAAATAATGGGAAATAATGTAAAATATTGGGAAATAATGTGAAATATTGGGAAATAATGGGAAATATTGGGAAATAATGGGAAATATTGGGAAATAATGGGAAATAATGTAAAATATTGGGAAATAATGCGAAATATTGGGAAATATTGGGAAATAATGAGAAATATTGAGAAATAATGGGAAATAATGGGAAATAATGGGACATATTGGGAAATATTGGGAAATAATGGGAAATATTGAGAAATAATGGGAAATAATGGGAAATAATGGGAAATATTGGGAAATATTGGGAAATATTGAGAAATAATGGGAAATAATGGGAAATAATGTAAAATATTGGGAAATATTGGGAAATAATGGGAAATATTGGGAAATATTGGGAAATAATAAATCATTTATCTCTCTATATAAACAAGTTTACAGATAATTTCTTACACACTAGTAATACAAACTATGTATATATATACAAACTCCAGGTATTGTATATACATCTTAGGTATTGTATTGTATATACATCTTAGGTATTGTATTGTATATACATCTTAGGTATTGTATTGTATATACATCTTAGGTATTGTATTGTATATACATCTTAGGTATTGTATTGTATAATATACATCTTAGGTATTGTATTGTATATGCATCTTAGGTATTGTATTGTATATACATCTTAGGTATTGTATAAATTGTATAATACACATCTTAGGTATTGTATAAATTGTATAATACACATCTCAGGTATTGTATTGTATAATACACATCTTAGGTATTGTATAAATTGTATAATACACATCTTAGGTATTGTATAAATTGTATAATACACATCTCAGTTATTGTATAAATTGTATAATACACATCTCAGGTATTGTATTGTATAATACACTTCTTAGGTATTGTATAAATTGTATAATACACATCTTAGGTATTGTATAAATTGTATAATACACATCTCAGGTATTGTATTGTATAATACACATCTTAGGTATTGTATTGTATAATACACATCTCAGGTTTTGTATAAATTGTATAATACACATCACAGGTATTGTATAATACACATCTCAGGTATTGTATAATACACATCTCAAGTATTGTATAATACACATCTCAGGTATTGTATAATACACATCTCAGGTATTGTATAATACACATCTCAGGTTTTGTATAATACACATCTCAAGTATTGTATAATACACATCTCAGGTATTGTATAATACACATCTCAGGTATTGTATAATACACATCTCAGGTATTGTATAATACACATCTCAGGTATTGTATAATACACATCTCAGGTATTGTATAATACACATCTCAGGTATTGTATAATACACATCTCAGGTATTGTATAATACACATCTCAGGTATTGTATAATACACATCTCAGGTATTGTATAATACACATCTCAAGTATTGTATAATACACATCTCAGGTATTGTATAATACACATCTCAGGTATTGTATAATACACATCTCAAGTATTGTATAATACACATCTCAAGTATTGTATAATAAACATCTAAGTCATTTTGTAAAAAGGTTAAAAATTAATATTAACATGTACGTAAATCATTTACAACTTTGGGTCAGTTTGTACGTCAGTTTTGGCGTAAATTGACGGTCATTTACACAGGTAATTTACATAACTAATTAACAAGGTACCAGCAAGTCCTCAGTAATATAATATATATATATATATATATATATATTTATTTATATATATATATAAATATATATATATATGGTAGGGTGTGGTAGGTAAGTTTGGGGTGCCAGGTGTAAATGATAATGGGAGCCCTTTGATTGAACTTTGTATAGAAAGGGGTTTAGTTATAGGTAATACATATTTTAAGAAAAAGAGGATAAATAAGTATACACGATATGATGTAGGGAGAAATGACAGTAGTTTGTTGGATTATGTATTGGTAGATAAAAGACTGTTGAGTAGACTTCAGGATGTACATGTTTATAGAGGGGCCACAGATATATCAGATCACTTTCTAGTTGTAGCTACACTGAGAGTAAAAGGTAGATGGGATACAAGGAGAATAGAAGCATCAGGGAAGAGAGAGGTGAAGGTTTATAAACTAAAAGAGGAGGCAGTTAGGGTAAGATATAAACAGCTATTGGAGGATAGATGGGCTAATGAGAGCATAGGCAATGGGGTCGAAGAGGTATGGGGTAGGTTTAAAAATGTAGTGTTAGAGTGTTCAGCAGAAGTTTGTGGTTACAGGAAAGTGGGTGCAGGAGGGAAGAGGAGCGATTGGTGGAATGATGATGTAAAGAGAGTAGTAAGGGAGAAAAAGTTAGCATATGAGAAGTTTTTACAAAGTAGAAGTGATGCAAGGAGGGAAGAGTATATGGAGAAAAAGAGAGAAGTTAAGAGAGTGGTGAAGCAATGTAAAAAGAGAGCAAATGAGAGAGTGGGTGAGATGTTATCAACAAATTTTGTTGAAAATAAGAAAAAGTTTTGGAGTGAGATTAACAAGTTAAGAAAGCCTAGAGAACAAATGGATTTGTCAGTTAAAAATAGGAGAGGAGCGTTATTAAATGGAGAGTTAGAGGTATTGGGAAGATGGAGGGAATATTTTGAGGAATTGTTAAATGTTGATGAAGATAGGGAAGCTGTGATTTCGTGTATAGGGCAAGGAGGAATAACATCTTGTAGGAGTGAGGAAGAGCCAGTTGTGAGTGTGGGGGAAGTTCGTGAGGCAGTAGGTAAAATGAAAGGGGGTAAGGCAGCCGGGATTGATGGGATAAAGATAGAAATGTTAAAAGCAGGTGGGGATATAGTTTTGGAGTGGTTGGTGCAATTATTTAATAAATGTATGGAAGAGGGTAAGGTACCTAGGGATTGGCAGAGAGCATGCATAGTTCCTTTGTATAAAGGCAAAGGGGATAAAAGAGAGTGCAAAAATTATAGGGGGATAAGTCTGTTGAGTATACCTGGTAAAGTGTATGGTAGAGTTATAATTGAAAGAATTAAGAGTAAGACGGAGAATAGGATAGCAGATGAACAAGGAGGCTTTAGGAAAGGTAGGGGGTGTGTGGACCAGGTGTTTACAGTGAAACATATAAGTGAACAGTATTTAGATAAGGCTAAAGAGGTCTTTGTGGCATTTATGGATTTGGAAAAGGCGTATGACAGGGTGGATAGGGGGGCAATGTGGCAGATGTTGCAAGTGTATGGTGTAGGAGGTAGGTTACTGAAAGCAGTGAAGAGTTTTTACGAGGATAGTGAGGCTCAAGTTAAAGTATGTAGGAAAGAGGGAAATTTTTTCCCAGTAAAAGTAGGCCTTAGACAAGGATGTGTGATGTCACCGTGGTTGTTTAATATATTTATAGATGGGGTTGTAAGAGAAGTAAATGCGAGGGTCTTGGCAAGAGGCGTGGAGTTAAAAGATAAAGAATCACACACAAAGTGGGAGTTGTCACAGCTGCTCTTTGCTGATGACACTGTGCTCTTGGGAGATTCTGAAGAGAAGTTGCAGAGATTGGTGGATGAATTTGGTAGGGTGTGCAAAAGAAGAAAATTAAAGGTGAATACAGGAAAGAGTAAGGTTATGAGGATAACAAAAAGATTAGGTGATGAAAGATTGGATATCAGATTGGAGGGAGAGAGTATGGAGGAGGTGAACGTATTCAGATATTTGGGAGTGGACGTGTCAGCGGATGGGTCTATGAAAGATGAGGTGAATCATAGAATTGATGAGGGAAAAAGAGTGAGTGGTGCACTTAGGAGTCTGTGGAGACAAAGAACTTTGTCCTTGGAGGCAAAGAGGGGAATGTATGAGAGTATAGTTTTACCAACGCTCTTATATGGGTGTGAAGCATGGGTGATGAATGTTGCAGCGAGGAGAAGGCTGGAGGCAGTGGAGATGTCATGTCTGAGGGCAATGTGTGGTGTGAATATAATGCAGAGAATTCGTAGTTTGGAAGTTAGGAGGAGGTGCGGGATTACCAAAACTGTTGTCCAGAGGGCTGAGGAAGGGTTGTTGAGGTGGTTCGGACATGTAGAGAGAATGGAGCGAAACAGAATGACTTCAAGAGTGTATCAGTCTGTAGTGGAAGGAAGGCGGGGTAGGGGTCGGCCTAGGAAGGGTTGGAGGGAGGGGGTAAAGGAGGTTTTGTGTGCGAGGGGCTTGGACTTCCAGCAGGCATGCGTGAGCGTGTTTGATAGGAGTGAATGGAGACAAATGGTTTTTAATACTTGACGTGCTGTTGGAGTGTGAGCAAAGTAACATTTATGAAGGGATTCAGGGAAACCGGCAGGCCGGACTTGAGTCCTGGAGATGGGAAGTACAGTGCCTGCACTCTGAAGGAGGGGTGTTAATGTTGCAGTTTAAAAACTGTAGTGTAAAGCACCCTTCTGGCAAGACAGTGATGGAGTGAATGATGGTGAAAGTTTTTCTTTTTCGGGCCACCCTGCCTTGGTGGGAATCGGCCGGTGTGATAATAAAAAAAAAAAATAAATAATAAATATATATATATATGTATATATGTATATATATATGTATATATGTATATATGTATGTATATATATATATATATTAGATAGATAGTCTCTCATTGTATGTCTATCTAGTAGACTCAGAAATAGATATGAGGGTGGGATTTCCAGACAGTAAATCCATTGACATGATTCCCTGTCTCTCCCTCTCTCCCTCCCTCTCTCCCTCCCTCTCTCCCTCCCTCTCTCTCTCCCTCCATCTATGGAGTGATTATCTTCGGAACAGTGAGTGAATTGAGTTGAATGAATCACTGAGTGGGCTGTGAGTGGGGACCCTGACGTACTTCAGTGGGTGGCAGTGAGTGTGTTTGAGTGGGTACTGAGAGGGGGCTGAGTGGGTTTCAGTGTGTTTAACGGGGTACTGAGTGGGTTTCAGTGTGTTTAAGTGGGTACTGAGTGGGTTTCAGTGTTTGAGGGGGCAGTGAGTGGGTACTGATTGGGTTTCAGTGTTTGAGAGGGAAATGAGTGGGTTTAACTGGGTACTAAGTGGGTTTCAATGTGTTTGAGGGGGCACTGAGAGGGTTTGAGTGGGTACTGAGTGGGTTTGAGTGGGTACTGAGTGGGTTTGAGTGTGCTTGAGTGGGCAGTGAGTGGGCTTGAGTGTGCTTGAGTGGGCAGTGAGTGGGCAGTGAGTGGGTTTGAGTGTGCTTGAGTGGGCAGTGAGTGGGTTTGAGTGTGCTTGAGTGGGCAGTGAGTGGGCTTGAGTGTGCTTGAGTGGGCAGTGAGTGGGTTTGAGTGTGCTTGAGTGGGCAGTGAGTGGGTTTGAGTGTGCTTGAGTGGGCAGTGAGTGGGTTTGAATGTACTTGAGTGGGCAGTGAGTGGGTTTGAATGTGCTTGAGTGGGCAATGAGTGGGTTTGAGTGTGCTTGAGTGGGCAATGAGTGGGTTTGAGTGTGCTTGAGTGGGCAATGAGTGGGTTTGAGTGTGCTTGAGTGGGCAATGAGTGGGTTTGAGTGTGCTTGAGTGGGCAATGAGTGGGTTTGAGTGTGCTTGAGTGGGCAATGAGTGGGTTTGAGTGGGTTTGAGTGTGCTTGAGTGGGTAATGAGTGGGTTTGAGTGGGTTTGAGTGTGCTTGAGTGGGTAATGAGTGGGTTTGAGTGGATTTCAGTGAAAGATCGTTCTCTAAAATAGTGAAGAGTGAAATAAGGGAGTATAACAGTGAAATAAGGGAGTATAACAGTGAAATAAGGGAGTATAACAGTGAAATAAGGGAGTATAACAGTGAAATAAGGAAGTATAACAGTGAAATAAGGGAGTATAACAGTGAAATAAGGGAGTATAACAGTGAAATAAGGGAGTATAACAGTGAAATAAGGGAGTATAACAGCGAAATAAGGGAGTATAACAGTGAAATAAGGGAATATAACAGTGATATAAGGGAGTATAACAGTGAAATATGGGAGTATAACAGTGAAATAAGGGAGTATAACAGTGAAATAAGGAAGTATAACAGTGAAATAAGGTAGTATAAAAGTGAAATAAGGGAGTATAACAGTGAAATTAGGGAGTATAACAGTGAAATAAGGGAGTATAACAGTGAAATAAGGGAGTATAACAGTGAAATAAGGGAGTATAACAGTGAAATAAGGGAGTATAACAGTGAAATAAGGAAGTACAACAGTGAAATAAGGGAGTATAACAGTGAAATAAGGAAGTATAACAGTGAAATAAGGAAGTATAACAGTGAAATAAGGGAGTATAACAGTGAAATAAGGGAGTATAACAGTGAAATAAGGGAGTATAACAGTGAAATAAGGAAGTATAACAGTGAAATAAGGAAGTATAACAGTGAAATAAGGGAGTATAACAGTGAAATAAGGGAGTATAACAGTGAAATAAGGGAGTATAACAGTGAAATAAGGGAGTATAACAGTCAGGGAGGGGACCCGCCCTTCTAATTTCTCCCTACAAGTTCACAGTCAGACACATATTGTTCTGTGAAGCAAGAACAGGGGTTAATGTGACCCCTGGTGACCCCCGGGGGTCACCAGGCCGTTGTTCTACCGTTGTTCTACCTTCCCGCTGCCGACAACGGCTCGTACTGTTACTTAATGGGGTTTAAAGTCTATCTACTGCACCATGGTAGACAGTTAAGAATACTTTAATACCTAAAATACTGATTAATGTAAACTACCAGTGTATATACACTGAGATATACACCTCTCAGTGTATATACACTGAGATATACACCTCTCAGTGTATATACACTGAGATATACACCTCTCAGTGTATATACACTGAGATATACACCTCTCAGTGTATATACACTGAGATATACACCTCTCAGTGTATATACACTGAGATATACACCTCTCAGTGTATATACACTGAGATATACACCTCTCAGTGTATATACACTGAGATATACACCTATCAGTGTATATCAGAGGTACACAGGTGTTGTTGGGACGTAGATTATATATACATCGTTGAGTTGTAGTTAAGACAGCATTTGATTCTGCCAGGTAGAGGTCTAGCTTGTTGTGTGTGTGGGAAGGTTGTGGTGGTGTGTAGGGAGGTTGTGGTGGTGTGTGAGGTGTGTGGGGAGGTTGTGGTGGTGTGTAGGGAGGTTGTGGTGGTGTGTAGGGAGGTTGTGGTGGTGTGTGAGGTGTGTGGGGAGGTTGTGGTGGTGTGGGAGGTGTGTGGGGAGGTTGTGGTGGTGTGTAGGGAGGTTGTGGTGGTGTGTAGGGAGGTTGTGGTGATGTGTGGGGAGGTTGTGGTGGTGTGTAGGGAGGTTGTGGTGGTGTGTGGGGAGGTTGTGGTGGTGTGTGGGGAGGTTGTGGTGGTGTGGGAGGTGTGGGAGGTGTGGGAGGTGTGTGGGGAGGTTGTGGTGGTGTGAAGGGAGGTTGTAGTCGTGTGGGAGGTGTTGGGGGAGGTTGTAGTGGTGTGGGAGGTGTGTGAGGAGGTTGTAGTGGTGGGGGAGGTGTGTTTGGAGGTTGTGGTGGTGTGGGAGGTGTGTGGGGAGGGTGTGGTGGTGTGTGGGGAGGTTGTGGTGGTGTGTGGGGAGATTGTGGTGGTGTGTGGGGAAGCTGTGGTGGTGTGTGGGGAGCTTTTGGTGGTGTGGGAGGTGTGTGGGGAGGTTGTAGTGGAGTGGGAGGTGTGTGGGGAGGTTGTGGTGGTGTGTGGGGAGGTTGTGGTGGTGTGTGGGGAGGTTGTGGTGGTGTGTGGGGAGGTTGTGGTGGTGTGTGGGGAGGTTGTGGTGGTGTGTGGGGTGGTTGTGGTGGTGCGTGGGGAGGTTGTGGTGGTGCGTGGGGAGGTTGTGGAGGTGTGGGAGGTGTGTGGGGAGGTTGTAGTAGTGTGGGAGGTGTGTGGGGAGGTTGTGGTGGTGTGGGAGGTGTGTGGGGAGGTTGTGGTTGTGTGGGAGGTGTGTGGGGAGGTTGTGGTGGTGTGTAGGGAGGTTGTAGTGGTGTGGGAGGTGTGTGGGGAGGTTGTAGTGGTGTGGGAGGTGTGTGAGGATGTTGTAGTGGTGGGGGAGGTGTGTTTGGAGGTTGTGGTGGTGTGGGAGGTGTGTGGGGAGGGTGTGGTGGTGTGGGAGGTTTGTGGGAAGATTGTGGTGGTGTGGGAGGTGTGTGGGGAGGTTGTAGTGGTGTGGGTGGTGTGTGGGGAGGGTGTAGTAGTGTGGGAGGTGTGTGGGGAGGTTGTGGTGCTGTAGGTGTGTGGGGAGGTTGTGGTGCTGTAGGAGGTGCGTGGGGAGGTTGTGGTGTTGTAGGAGGTGTGTGGGGAAGTTGTGGTGCTGTAGGAGGTGTGTGGGGAGGTTGTGGTGCTGTAGGAGGTGTGTGGGGAGGTTGTGGTGTTGTAGGAGGTGTGTGGGGAAGTTGTGGTGCTGTAGGAGGTGTGTGGGGAAGCTGTGGTGCTGTAGGAGGTGTGTGGGGATTTCGTGGTGCTGTAGGTGTGTGGAGAGGTTGTGGTGCTGTAGGAGGTGTGTGGGGAGGTTGTGGTGCTGTAGGAGGTGTGTGGAGAGGTTGTGGTGCTGTAGTAGGCGTGTGGAAAGGTTGTGGTGCTGTAGGAGGTGTGTGGGGAGGTTATGGTGCTGTAGGAGGTGTGTGGGGAGGTTGTGGTGCTGTAGGAGATGTGTGGAGAGGTTGTGGTACTGTAGGAGGTGTGTGGAGAGGTTGTGGTGCTGTAGGTGTGTGGAGAGGTTGTGGTGCTGTAGGAGGTGTGTGGAGAGGTTGTGGTGCTGTAGGAGGTGTGTGGAGAGGTTGTGGCACTGTAGGAGGTGTGTGGAGAGGTTGTGGTGCTGTAGGAGGTGTGTGGAGAGGTTGTGGTGCTGTAGGAGGTGTGTGGAGAGGTTGTGGTGCTGTAGGAGGTGTGTGGAGAGGTTGTGGTGCTGTAGGAGGTGTGTGGAGAGGTTGTGGCACTGTAGGAGGTGTGTGGAGAGGTTGTGGCACTGTAGGAGGTGTGTGGAGAGGTTGTGGCACTGTAGGAGGTGTGTGGAGAGGTTGTGGCACTGTAGGAGGTGTGTGGAGAGGTTGTGGCACTGTAGGAGGTGTGTGGAGAGGTTGTGGCACTGTAGGAGGTGTGTGGAGAGGTTGTGGCACTGTAGGAGGTGTGTGGAGAGGTTGTGGCACTGTAGGAGGTGGGAGATGTAGAAATGCAGAAATGTGTTGTGGAAAGAAATGAAATCGTACTGGAGGGACAATAACTCATGGTAGGTACCCTAGAACCCACGATAGGTACCCTAGAACCCACGGTAGGTACCCTAGAACCCACGGTAGGTACCCTAGAACCCACGGTAGGTACCCTAGAACCCATGAGTGAGGCACAAGAACCCACAGTAGATAGGGACGACTTTGTGGAGACAGGATTAATGAAATGACTGTTGTTCTTCTGATAGCAGAACTCTGGGGCCGCTCTTAAGGTCTCAGGGATAAACAGGGTTGGTAAGGACTTGCTCTTGGAGGTCGAGGTGTTAAGTATCGTTCTTGGGAATGGCGTTGGAGGTGTGCGAGGCGCTCTCAAGCTCAAGGAAGAGGCTGGAGGTTCAGATGTGACTGGACACAGAGGAGGTTCATGAATGACTGGAGTGTTTGGAGGTGTGTGAGGCACTCTCGAACTCAAGGAAAAGGCTGGAGGTTCAGATGTGACTGGACACAGAGGAGGTTCATGAATGACTGGAGTGTTTGGAGGTGTGTGAGGCACTCTCGAACTCAAGGAAGAGGTTGGAGGTTCAGATATGACTGGACACAGAGGAGGTTCATGAATGACTGGAGTGTTTGGAGGTGTGTGAGGCACTCTCGAACTCAAGGAAAAGGCTGGAGGTTCAGATGTGACTGGACACAGAGGAGGTTCATGAATGACTGGAGTGTTTGGAGGTGTGCGAGGCACTCTCGAACTCAAGGAAGAGGCTGGAGGTTCAGATGTGACTGAACACAAAGAAGGTTCACGACTGATCTGAATCTCTTTCTGGGTAATACTGATTTGAAGAGCCTTAGAAGGTGAAGACAAAGGTGTAAATCCCGAGGAATCACTAAGAGCTCCAGAGGACACACCACTACTGGAGGAGAAGATCCCACTGGTCGTTGAGGATAAGCTTCCGTTCGAGGAGGTGCTGAGAGCTGAGGATACACTGGAAGCTGAGACAAGACTATTAATGGTAGTGTTGTGGTCTTCATGTTCCGACTCTGTGTCGGTACTCGACTGATCGAGACTTCGACGCCATGACACCTGCAAACCAAAACAAACACACATATTAAATAAGACAATTATTATTTACTCAGACGATCCGAGTAAGTATGGCAACTCTAACTCCTTGAATCAAAGACTTCCTTAGCAAGACTGAAGATTAGACTTACTCTAGACTTAAGACTGAGAGCGTAGGATATATTCCTTCGAAGGACGAAGGAGAGGTTGGCTCTGGAGGCTCTGGGCCAGTCACTCTGAATCACCAGAGGACATTCATCACACCTCAGAGGACGATCGCTGTAGGGGTTCTTGTTGACCTCGTGTAGAATGTAGTGCTGGGGGTTCTCCTTGTTGCTGTAGCAGTTTAACAACAGCTGGACCAGTTGTTCAGCTGTTGTACGGTAAGATACCAACAGTGACTTGTACTGCGACTGTGAAACAAGATACCAGGCACTGTTAGAGGCGGCGAAATACCAGTTACACACTTGTACTGGTACTGTAAGAGAAGATAGGTTGAGAGACGGGTAGACAAACAGGTAGAGAGACAGGCAGACACACGCGTACACACACACATAAGTAAACAGACATGTAGACACACAGATACTCACCCCAGGCATAAGTACAGAATCGTAGACTCTCAGTAGACCACCCCGTCTAACAGCTACACTGAAGCGTGCCTCACCCCTGGGTCGACACTGCTGAAGCTCAGCCGGACAGGCATGGTCGTCCAGCACCAGAAGACGTCTGGCGGGGGCAGCGCCCCCCGGGGCACGAACCACCACCTCCATAGTCATGTAGAAGAGGTTGGGGTCACGATGACGTAGACGAAACTTGGCTAACAGTAGGACAATCATCTGTCGACACGTCGTAGATGTAGACAAACTCATGGTCTTGTACTCAATGTCGGGACGTAGAGCTCTGAGGTAGACTTTCACGGGCGTCTGTAAGAGATCAGGACACTGTTGTGATCCAGGGATACCTAGAGAGTCGTCTACAAAAGACAGGGATACCTTCAGAGCCCTCTACAGGAGACAAGGATACCTACAGAGCCCTCTACAGGAGACAAGGATACCTACAGAGCCCTCTACAGGAGACAAGGATACCTACAGAGCCCTCTACAGGAGACAAGGATACCTACAGAGCCCTCTACAGGAGACAAGGATACCTACAGAGCCCTCTACAGGAGACAAGGATACCTACAGAGCCCTCTACAGGAGACAAGGATACCTTCAGAGCCCTCTACAGGAGACAAGGATACCTACAGAGCCCTCTACAGGAGACAAGGATACCTACAGAGCCCTCTACAGGAGACAAGGATACCTACAGAGCCCTCTACAGGAGACAAGGATACCTACAGAGCCCTCTACAGGAGACAATAAACTTACAGTAATACAATCATGGAACATTCAAGAAATACATCCGTTGTATTTCTCATGGACAGAAAATACAATGATACGTGTGTGTGTGTGTGTGTGTGGAGATAACACTGGAGCAGACTCCAGCATCACTCATCCCCCAGGTGATGCCCAGGAGCTAGGCCCTGGAGTCACCTGACCTCATGACCCGTAACCTCCCCGACCTGTACTGTTTTTGTCACGTGCCCCCAACATTCCAGGCCTGACTCCAGCCTACCCACCACCACTACACCACCAGACAACACAGACCACACTGGTCCAGGAACGCTACCACAGCCTACATAAGAGATGTTTGACTGTAGAATCAAAATCAAAATATCAAACCGTGACAGGACTCGTGTCTATGGCTTCAAGTTAGATAGAAATTTAGATTTAGAAAGGACAGAGAACTGCTGGCAGTGAGTAAATGAGTTTAGGAACCTGTCCGGTACCTTTAAGGATAGATTATACAGGTACGTGAGTGTATGGCGTGAGTTAGACCTAACTAGCATGGGCCAGTAGGCCTACCGCAGTGTTGGTAGAGACAGACAAGTGTTTAATGTGTCCAGATCCTCCTGGAGGTCATTGGTATCCTCAGAATCAGTCACTCGGTCTATTTTTGTATCGTCAGCAAAATGGTTCACATCGCTTGTCAATTCCCTCTTCAAGGGCACTAATGTAAAGAATGAACAATAGTGGGCCTAAAACTTACCCTTGAGGGACGCCGCTAGTGACTGGTACCCATTCAGATTCGACACTATTAATGGTAATTCTCTTCTTGGTAAGTAGCTTCTCGATCCATGCTAGAACTTTACCTCCTGTACCATGAGCTGCCACTTTTCTTAAGAACATAAGAAGGAGCAGTCCTACTGGCCCATGCCAGGTAGGTCCAGCTCACACCCACACATGTCTTCACATCTCTTCTGCCTCTGATAAGTGTTCTGTACTCGACTGAAAAAGCCTACTGTGTAGGCTACTGTGAAGCCTACTGTGTAGGCTACTGTGAAGCCTACTGTGTAGGCTACTGTGTAGGCTTGTTCAGGCATCATATTCTTTACCACTGTCTACTTCCTCAGTTAATTTATTGAAGAAGGTCAGTAAATTTGTCAGGCAGGACCGACCTCTGGTGAGTCGATGCTGTGATCCACTCTCATATTATACTCGTTAAGGTGACTTCTAATATCTATAATTGACTCTAATAATTTACCTGTTATAGACTTAAGGCTTATTGGACGGTAGTTTGAGGGAATGAACTTATTTCCTGATTTAAATATAGGAATTACATTAGCCATCTTTCACACCTCTGGCACAACACCAGTGTAAATTGATGAGTTAGACAGGATAGTTAGCGGCTGACTAAGTTCCAACTTGCATTCTTTAAGTAAGCCTTAACGTCAAGGTCTGAAAAGTGGTAGATAAAGTTCAATGTGGACAAATGTAAGGTACTAGTCCTTGGGAATGAAAAAAAAACCTCGAAATTATAAACTAGGTGAAGTAGAGCTTGATCACACTCTAAAAAGGACTTAGAGTCATGGTTGAGCAGAAATGTGAAGCCAAGACAACAGTGGGTAAGTGTGAGCAGTAATGTCACAGATTACTTGGATTTATCTCAAGAAGTATAAGTAATGGGAGTCTGAATGTTATTATACAGCTCTATACATCACTAGTAAGGCCTCGCTTGTATTATACAGCTCTATACATCACTAGTAAGGCCTCGCTTGTATTATACAGCTCTATACATCACTAGTAAGGCCTCGCTTGTATTATACAGCTCTATACATCACTAGTAAGGCCTCGCTTGTATTATACAGCTCTATACATCATTAGTAAGGCCTCGCTTGTATTATACAGCTCTATACATCACTAGTAAGGCCTCGCTTGTATTATACGCCTCTATACATCACTAGTAAGGCCTCGCTTGTATTATACAGCTCTATACATCACTAGTGAGGCCTCGCTTGTATCATACACCTCTATACATCACTAGTGATATCTCACCTAGATTACACAGCACAGTGTTGGTCTTACTAGAGGACGGATATACATTCGTTGTAGAACACACATATAAGGACCACTGTATAAGGAATTACTTATATAATGACAGACTTAGAGCCCTGAATGTACACTCTTGTCAGACGTAGACTGAGAGATAGAGTTGTATAAGTGGATGGTAGATATAGAGCCGATAGTAATATTGGGGGATGTCGACTCGGGTAAGAACCAGGAATAGCGTATTTAAGATAGATTTTGATTTAGACAGACATAATTACTGGTGTTGCAGCCGAGTTGAAGAGGCGTGGGACAATCTAAGATGTAGGGTACTAGGTACTGGGTAGATTTAGAAAGATATTAGATAGATATTTGAGTTAGAAGGGCTGGGTTAGATTAGTACCTAAGGTACTGAAGGGGATTTTTGGCCAGCTTAGAATAGAGGGTTAGGGTAATAGATGGGTGGGAATGGCCTAGTATGGGCCAGTAGGCCTACTGTAGAGTTCCTCTAGTCTTGTGGTCTACTGGCCCATGCGAGGCAGGTCTAAGTCTCCCATTGGCTTAAGCCAATCTCCAAACCTAGTCAGGTCAGGTCAGATTCATGTTAGGGCAGCTAGGAGGCCTGGTCTGAGGCTGGGTAGCAGGGGCCATGATACCCAGAGCGTTTTTCAGGGCGTGAGAGAGAGAGAGAGAGAGAGAGAGAGAGAGAGAGAGAGAGAGAGAGAGAGAGAGAGAGAGAGAGAGAGAGAGAGAGAGAGAGAGAGAGAGAGAGAGAGAGAGAGAGAGAGAGAGAGAGAGAGAGAGAGACAGGATGTCATGGCTGGCAGGAGAGGAAAATGATTAGCTAAGTAGATTCTCTGGAGAAAGTTGATGAGTTGAATGTGTTGTCACCTAGTTATGGTTGCAGGTGTCGAGTCACAGCTCCTGCCCCCGCCTCTTCATTGGTGGCTACTAGGGCCACTCTCTCTCTCTGCTCCACGAGCATTACTATACCTCTTCTTAAAACTATGTATGGTTCCTCCCTCCACTACATCACTCCTCAGGTTGTTCCAAACACACACACACACACACACACACACACAGACATACACACACACACACACACACACACACACACACACACACACACACAGACACAGACACAGACACACACACACACACACACACACAGACACACACACACACACACACACACACAGACACACACACACACACACACACACACACACAGACACACAGACACACAGACACACACAGTATGAAAATAACATAGCATCGAGAATCAAGACTGACCCGAAACTGTTGTATAGCCACATCAGGAGGAAGACAACAGTCAAAGACCAGGTGATCAGATTAAGGACAGAAGGTGGAGAACTCACAAGAAATGATCAGGAGGTATGTGAGGAGCTGAACAGGAGATTTAAGGAAGTTTTTACAGTAGAGACAGGAAGGGCTGTGGGAAGACAGCACAGAAGGGAACATCAAGAGGGAATATACCAACAAGTGTTGGATGACATACGAACAACTGAGGAGGAGGTGAAGAAGCTCTTAAGTGACCTTGACACCTCGAAGGCGATGGGACCGGACAACATCTCCCCATGGGTCCTTAGAGAAGGAGCAGAGATGCTGTGCGTGCCTCTAACCACAATCTTCAACACATCCCTTGAAACTGGGCAACTACCTGAGAAATGGAAGACAGCAAATGTAGTCCCCATATTTAAGAAAGGAAACAGAAACGAGGCACTAAACTACAGACCTGTGTCTCTGACATGTATTGTGTGCAAAGTCATGGAGAAGATTATCAGGAGGAGAGTGGTTGAACACCTGGAAAGGAACAAGATTATAAATGAAAACCAGCATGGGTTCATGGAAGGCAAATCTTGTATCACAAACCTCCTGGAGTTTTATGACAAGGTAACAGAAGTAAGACACGAGAGAGAGGGGTGGGTAGATTGCGTTTTCCTAGACTGCAGGAAGGCCTTTGACACAGTTCCCCACAAGAGATTAGTGCAGAAGCTGGAGGATCAGGCACACGTAAAAGGGAGGGCACTGCAATGGATAAGGGAATACCTGACAGGGAGGCAGCAACGAGTCATGGTACGTGAAAAGGTATCACAGTGGGCGCCTGTTACGAGCGGGGTCCCACAGGGGTCAGTTCTAGGACCAGTGCTATTTTTGATATATGTGAACGACATGATGGAAGGAATAGACTCTGAAGTGTCCCTGTTCGCAGATGATGTGAAGTTGATGAGAAGAATTAAATCGGATGAGGATGAGGCAGGACTGCAAAGAGACCTGGACAGGCTGGACATGTGGTCCAGAAACTGGCTTCTCGAATTCAATCCAGCCAAATGCAAAGTCATGAAGATTGGGGAGGGGCAAAGAAGACCGCAGACAGAGTATAGGCTAGGTGGACAAAGACTACAGACCTCACTCAGGGAGAAAGACCTTGGGGTGACCATAACACCGAGCACGTCACCGGAGGCACACATCAACCAAATAACTGCTGCAGCATATGGGCGCCTGGCAAACCTGAGAATAGCGTTCCGATACCTTAATAAGGAATCGTTCAAGACACTGTACACTGTGTATGTTAGGCCCATACTGGAGTATGCAGCACCAGTCTGGAACCCACACCTGGTCAAGCACGTCAAGAAGTTAGAGAAAGTACAAAGGTTTGCAACAAGGCTAGTCCCAGAGCTCAAGGAAATGTCGTACGAGGAAAGGTTAAGGGAGATCGGACTGACGACACTGGAGAACAGAAGGGTCAGGGGAGACATGATAACGACATACAAGATACTGCGGGGAATAGATAAGGTGGACAGAGATAGGATGTTCCAGAGTGGGGACACAGGGACAAGGGGTCACAACTGGAAGCTGAAGACTCAGACGAGTCACAGGGACGTTAGGAAGTATTTCTTCAGTCATAGAGTTGTCAGCAAGTGGAATAGCCTAGCAAGTGAAGTAGTGGAGGCAGGAACCATACATAGTTTTAAGAAGAGGTATGACAAAGCTCAGGAAGCAGAGAGAGGATCCAGTAGCGATCAGTGAAGAGGCGGGGCCAGGAGCTGAGTCTCGACCCCTGCAACCACAATTAGGTGAGTACAATTAGGTGAGTACACACACACACACACACACACATACACACACACACACACACACACACACACACACACACACACACACACACACACACACAACACACACACACACACACACACACACACACACACACACACACACAACACACACACACACACACACACACACACACACACACACACACACACACACAAACACACACACACACACACACACACACACACACACACACACACACACACACACACACACACACACACACACACACACACACA
Organism: Cherax quadricarinatus; assembly: GCF_038502225.1. Lineage (NCBI taxonomy): Eukaryota > Metazoa > Arthropoda > Malacostraca > Decapoda > Parastacidae > Cherax > Cherax quadricarinatus. Next base: position 147,892 of record NW_027195517.1, on the reverse strand, counting down.
CACACACACACACACACACACACACACACACACACAACAGTACTCACGGTGTGCTGTTCGTTAAGTGAGGTTGTCGAGGGGAACCTCCCAGTCATCAACGAGGTGAAACTCAACGTTGACTGAAGACTAATGGAGTCCATGAAGTCGTCACCCTTGAGGGAGAGAGTGTCACCCTTGAGGGAGAGAGTGTCACCCTTGAGGGAGAAAGTGTCACCCTTGAGGGAGAAAGTGTCACCCTTGAGGGAGAGAGACTCACCCTTCAGGGAGAGAGTGTCACCCTTCAAGGAGAGAGTGTCACCCATAAAGGAGCCAGTATCACCCTTGAAGGAGCCAGTATCACCCTTGAAGGAGCCAGTATCACCCTTGAAGGAGCCAGTATCACCCTTGAAGGAGCCAGTATCACCCTTGAAGGAGCCAGTATCACCCTTGAAGGAGCCAGTATCACCCTTGAAGGAGCCAGTATCACCCTTGAAGGAGCCAGTATCACCCTTGACGGAGTCAATGTCACCCTTGAGGGACACAGTGTCAGGGAGGAACCACAACAACAATTCACAACTAACACACAATACCATCAGTACAACAATTCACAACTAACACACAATACCACCACAACAACAATTCACAACTAACACACAATACCACCACAACAACAATTCACAACTAACACACAATACTACCACAACAACAATTCACAACTAACACACAATACCACCACAACAACAATTCACAACTAACACACAATACTACCACAACAACAATTCACAACTAACACACAATACCATCAGTACAACAATTCACAACTAACACACAATACCACAACTACAACAATTCACAACTAACACACAATACCACCACAACAACAATTCACAACTAACACACAATACCACCACAACAACAATTCACAACTAACACACAATACCACAACAACAACAATTCACAACTAACACACAATACCACAACTACAACAATTCACAACTAACACACAATACCACAACTACAACAATTCACAACTAACACACAATACCACAACTACAACAATTCACAACTAACACACAATACCACAACTACAACAATTCACAACTAACACACAATACCACCACAACAACAATTCACAACTAACACACAATACCACCACAACAACAATTCACAACTAACACACAATACCACCACAACAACAATTCACAACTAACACACAATACCACCACAACAACAATTCACAACTAACACACAATACTACCACAACAACAATTCACAACTAACACACAATACCATCAGTACAACAATTCACAACTAACACACAATACCACCACAACAACAATTCACAACTAACACACAATACCACAACAACAACAATTCACAACTAACACACAATACCACAACTACAACAATTCACAACTAACACACAATACCACAACTACAACAATTCACAACTAACACACAATACCACAACTACAACAATTCACAACTAACACACAATACCACAACTACAACAATTCACAACTAACACACAATACCACAACTACAACAATTCATAACTAACACACAATACCACCACTACAACAATTCACAACTAACACACAATACCATCAGTACAACAATTCACAACTAACACACAATACTACCACAACAACAATTCACAACTAACACACAATACTACCACAACAACAATTCACAACTAACACACAATACTACCACAACAACAATTCACAACTAACACACAATATCACCACAACAACAATTCACAACTAACACACAATATCACCACAACAACAATTCACAACTAACACACAATACCACAACAACAATTCACAACTAACACACAATACCACAACAACAATTCACAACTAACACACAATACCACCACAACAACAATTCACAACTAACACACAATACCACCACAACAACAATTCACAACTAACACACAATACCACCACAACAACAATTCACAACTAACACACAATACCACCACAACAACAATTCACAACTAACACACAATACCACCACAACAACAATTCACAACTAACACACAATACCACAACAACAACAATTCACAACTAACACACAATACCACAACAACAACAATTCACAACTAACACACAATACCACAACTACAACAATTCACAACTAACACACAATACCACAACTACAACAATTCACAACTAACACACAATACCACAACTACAACAATTCACAACTAACACACAATACCACAACTACAACAATTCACAACTAACACACAATACCACAACAACAACAATTCACAACTAACACACAATACCACAACAACAACAATTCACAACTAACACACAATACCACCACAACAACAATTCACAACTAACACACAATACCACCACAACAACAATTCACAACTAACACACAATACCACAACAACAACAATTCACAACTAACACACAATACCACCACAACAACAATTCACAACTAACACTCAATACCACAACTACAACAATTCACAACTAACACACAATACCACCACAACAACAATTCACAACTAACACACAATACCACCACAACAACAATTCACAACTAACACACAATACCACCACTACAACAATTCACAACTAACACACAATACCACCACAACAACAATTCACAACTAACACACAATACCACAACTACAACAATTCACAACTAACACACAATACCACCACTACAACAATTCACAACTAACACACAATACCACAACTACAACAATTCACAACTAACACACAATACCACCACAACTACAACAATTCACAACTAACAATTCACAACTAACACACATCAGTACAACAATTCACAACTAACACACAATACTACCACAACAACAATTCACAACTAACACACAATACTACCACAACAACAATTCACAACTAACACACAATACTACCACAACAACAATTCACAACTAACACACAATACCACCACAACAACAATTCACAACTAACACACAATACTACCACAACAACAATTCACAACTAACACACAATACCATCAGTACAACAATTCACAACTAACACACAATACCACCACAACAACAATTCACAACTAACACACAATACCACCACAACAACAATTCACAACTAACACACAATACCACAACTACAACAATTCACAACTAACACACAATACCACCACACTACAACAATTCACAACTAACCCACATTACAACTACAACAATTCACAACTAACACACAATACCATTACAACTACAACAACTCACAACTAACCCACATTACAACTACCACCACAACAACAATTCACAACTAACACACAATACACCACAACAACAATTCACAACTAACACCACAATACACTACAACAATACACAACTAACACACAATACCACAACAACAACAATTCACAACTAACACACAATACCACAACAACAACAATTCACAACTAACACACAATACCACAACAACAATTCACAACTAACACACAATACCACAACAACAATTCACAACTAACACACAATACCACAACTACAACAATTCACAACTAACACACAATACCACAACTACAACAATTCACAACTAACACACAATACCACCACAACAACAATTCACAACTAACACACAATACCACAACTACAACAATTCACAACTAACACACAATACCACAACTACAACAATTCACAACTAACCCACATTACAACTACAACAATTCACAACTAACACACATTACAACTACAACAATTCACAACTAACACACATTACAACTACAACAATTCACAACTAACACACAATACCACAACTACAACAATTCACAACTAACACACATTACAACTACAACAATTCACAACTAACACACAATACCACAACTACAACAATTCACAACTAACACACAATACCACCACAACAACAATTCACAACTAACACACAATACCACAACTACAACAATTCACAACTAACACACAATACCACAACTACAACAATTCACAACTAACACACAATACCACCACAACAACAATTCACAACTAACACACAATACCACAACAACAACAATTCACAACTAACCCACATTACAACTACAACAATTCACAACTAACCCACATTACAACTACAACAATTCACAACTAACACACAATACCACAACTACAACAATTCACAACTAACCCACATTACAACTACAACAATTCACAACTAACACACAATACCACAACTACAACAATTCACAACTAACACACAATACCACAACTACAACAATTCACAACTAACACACAATACCACAACTACAACAATTCACAACTAACCCACATTACAACTACAACAATTCACAACTAACCCACATTACAACTACAACAATTCACAACTAACCCACATTACAACTACAACAATTCACAACTAACCCACATTACAACTACAACAATTCACAACTAACACACAATACCACCACAACAACAATTCACAACTAACACACAATACCACCACTACAACAATTCACAACTAACACACAATACCACCACAACAACAATTCACAACTAACACACAATACCACCACTACAACAATTCACAACTAACACACAATACCACCACAACAACAATTCACAACTAACACACAATACCACAACTACAACAATTCACAACTAACCCACATTACAACTACAACAATTCACAACACACAATACCACCACAACAACAATTCACAACTAACACACAATACCACAACTACAACAATTCACAACTAACCCACATTACAACTACAACAATTCACAACTAACACAATACCACAACTACAACAATTCACAACTAACACAATACCACAACTACAACAATTCACAACTAACACACAATACCACCACTACAACAATTCACAACTAACACACAATACCACCAGTACAACAATTCACAACTAACACACAATACCACAACTACAACAATTCACAACTAACACACAATACCACAACTACAACAATTCACAACTAACACACAATACCACAACTACAACAATTCACAGCTAACACACATTACAACTACAACAATTCACAACTAACCCACATTACAACTACAACAATTCACAACTAACACGCAATACCACAACTACAACAATTCACAACCACAACTACAACAATTCACAACCATAACTACAACAATTCACAACTACAGATACAACAATTCACAACCACAACTACAAAAATTAACAATTACAATAATCCACAACTACAACAATTCACGACTACAACAATTCACAACCACAACTACAAAAATTCACAACTACAACTACAACAATTCACAACCACAACTTCAAAAATTCACAACTACAACTACAACAATTCACAACCACAACTACAAAAATTCACAACTACAACTACAAAAATTCACAACCACAACTACAACAATCCACAACTGCAACAATTCACAACTACAACAATTCACAACTTCAACAATTCACAACCACAACAATTCACAACTACAATTCACAACTACAACAATTCACAACCACAACAATTCACAACTACAACAATTCACAACTACAACAATTCACAACCACAACAATTCACAACTACAATTCACAACTACAACAATCTACAACTACAAAAATTCACAACTACAACAATTCACAACTACAACAATTCACAACCACAACAAGAAAAATTCACAACTACAACTACAACAATTCACAACCACAATTAAAAAAATTTACAACTGCAACAATTCACAACTACAACAATTCACAACTTCAACAATTCACAACCACAACAATTCACAACTACAATTCACAACTACAACAATTCACAACCACAACAATTGACAACTACAACAATTCACAACTACAACAATTCACAACCACAACAATTCACAACTACAATTCACAACTACAACAATCTACAACTACAAAAATTCACAACTACAACAATTCACAACTACAACAATTCACAACCACAACAACAAAAATTCACAACTACAACTACAACAATTCACAACCACAATTACAAAAATTCACAACTACAACAATTCACAACCACAACTACAACAATCCACAACTGCAACAATTCACAACTACAACAATTCACAACTACAACAATTCACAACCACAATTCACAACTACAATTCACAACTACAACAATTCACAACCACAACAATTCACAACTTCAACAATTCACAACTACAACAATTCACAACCACAACAATTCACAACTACAATTCACAACTACAACAATCTACAACTACAAAAATTCACAACTACAACAATTCACAACCACAACAATTCACAACTACAACAATCCACAACTACAACAATTCACAACCACAACAATTCACAACTACAATTCACAACTACAACAATTTACAACCACAACAATTCACAACTACAACAATTCACAACCACAACAATTCACAACTACAACAATTCACAACCACAACAATTCACAACTACAACAATTCACAACCACAACAATTCACAACCACAACAATTCACAACTACAACAATTCACAACCACAACAATCCACAACTACAACAATTCACAACCACAATAATTCACAACTACAACAATTCACAACCACAATAATTCAGAACTACAACAATTCGCAACTACAACAATTCACAACCTCAACAATTCACAACTACAACAATCCACAACTACAACAATTCACAACCACAACAATTCACAACTACAACAATTCACAACTACAACAATTCACAACTACAACAATTCACAACCACAACAATTCACAACTACAACAATTCACAACCACAACAATTCACAACTACAACAATTCACAACTACAACAATTCACAACTACAACAATTCACAACTACAACAATTCACAACCACAACAATTCACAACTACAACAATTCACAACTACAACAATTCACAACCACAACAATTCACAACCACAACAATTCACAACTACAACAATTCACAACCTCAACAATTCACAACTACAACAATCCACAACTACAACAATTCACAACCACAACAATTCACAACCACAACAATTCACAACTACAACAATTCACAACCACAACAATTCACAACTACAACAATTTACAACTACAACAATTCACAACTACAACAATTCACAACTACAACAATTCACAACTACAACTCACCAATTAACATAGCAGAATATAAAGGTCACGTGATCTTGTTGTATCCAGGGGCCACTTACGTCACTTTTTTCCTGCTCTACAAGTTTATTATGAGTGAGGGGCCCCAGGGACAACAGGGGTCCCTGAAGGGGGTCCCTAAAGGGTATTTCTCTCACTAAACACAGGAGCGACGGGACCTACGTCCTCCCTCCATCAGCACTGACCGCAGACTGACGCTCTTCTCTCCCTTAATTCCTCCCTTGGCTAGGATGCCCCTTTGGTTGCCACATCTCACCCGTCACCCAATTACATCCCCTTATTTAACCCTTATAATGACCCCAAACCATCACCAAATCTATATTAGCAACTAACCTGCAGAAAATTAATGTGACATCAGTAATTAGATAAGGAAAAAATGCTCTATTTGAGGTTAATAATCTCAAAATAGGTGAGAGTCCTGCAGAGTCCTGAATATCCTAGTGCCAGGCGCTCACACGAGCCGCTGATTGGTCGAGATCATGTTGTTGTCACTTTCCAGTCTTCCTATTGGCTGATTAATCATATATACTTAAATACTTGTAGACTTGGTCACGCGAACTAACTCCATAAACTTTATGAATAAAACTAGTTTCTGATCAACCAGGTTGTGTTGCACAGGCAGGACTTTGTAGTAACACAGAGTAATACTTGTATTACCTGTGTTTCTAGAGTATTACTTCGAGGGTGGGTTGGTAGCGCACTTGCCTCCACATTGAGATCCGGGGATCGATCCCCGGTACGGGTGTATACATTAGGACGTGTATCCTTAAGGCACCTGCTGCGTATGTTCACCTAGCAGTAAGTAGGTACCTGGGTGTTAGTCACCTTACACCTGCTGTCAGTGTTCACCTAGCAGTAAGTAGGTACCTGGGTGTTAGTCACCTTACACCTGCTGTCAGTGTTCACCTAGCAGTAAGTAGGTACCTGGGTGTTAGTTACCCTACACCTGCTGTCAGTGTTCACCTAGCAGTAAGTAGGTACCTGGGTGTTAGTTACCTTACACCTGCTGTCAGTGTTCACCTAGCAGTAAGTAGGTACCTGGGTGTTAGTCACCTTACACCTGCTGTCAGTGTTCACCTAGCAGTAAGTAGGTACCTGGGTGTTAGTTACCTTACACCTGCTGTCAGTGTTCACCTAGCAGTAAGTAGGTACCTGGGTGTTAGTCACCTTACACCTGCTGTCAGTGTTCACCTAGCAGTAAGTAGGTACCTGGGTGTTAGTCACCTTACACCTGCTGTCAGTGTTCACCTAGCAGTAAGTAGGTACCTGGGTGTTAGTCACCTTACAACTGCTGTCAGTGTTCACCTAGCAGTAAGTAGGTACCTGGGTGTTAGTCACCTTACACCTGCTGTCAGTGTTTGTCAGCATAGTTGCTGATCCCTGTATTCCCTGTATTATATAGCATAGCATATTAGTATCCTCCATGTGCTTTAGACACGAGATCCCTCGTAGGCCTTTGGCTTGGTGTGACGTCATGGGCATACACATGGGCAGTGATCCCTTTGTCCCGCTCTCACTCAGCGGCAGACCGTCTAGGCGTAAACAGGCTAGGTAACTGTGGCTCCATCTCCCATCTCAGTCTGACAATATATCAACCATCCTACAAGTGTGTCTACTTTCAACCTGTGATATCTCCATTCAAGAACCCTTACGATAAATGGTGGCAGCGGTGAGCCTGTAATTCTGACGATTACAGCGATTTCTGGAGATAAAGTTGTCGACCAGCAAGACGGCCATTTCGTGTTACCAGTAGGCCTACCGAGGTTCACCCCAGCCAGCTACCTCAAGCCAGCTACTCTACCAGCTTCTACATTATTCACTGGTCAGTCTCTTTGTATTAGTGTTTCCTGCTTTTTTGCATTACTCCCGAGGGGTTGACCCGAGTTTGCAAAATAAGCCAGCTTCCAGTCTGTGGTGGGGGAGTCAGAACACCCGAGTCCAGTCCAGCCTAGCCTACTCCATCCAATTATTTTGCCTGCCAAGCCAGCTTCCACCCCTGCTGTGCTCATCGTGTGAAGTTATCAAGCTATTCTGTGTGAAGGGTTAAGATAAGCCAGCTAGCAACTAACCCAGGTGTCTTACCCCAGTACTCAGGCAAGCCACGTGACTAGTCTTCATCGCTTGTGATTCAAGTTCCAAGCATTCTGAGTGCTCCTTCTCATCCTTGTGGTGTTGTAGTATTTCGTGGGTTTCTCCTAAGCCAGCCGGCTTAGAATTATCTTCGCGGCAGTGTGGGTTTTCTCAGTGAGGCTTACGACGTTCAACCCATAAGCCCAGCCACTCACGATCACGTGTGTCGCACCATTGCCGGTCTCAGACGCCTCGCTCAGCCATTACCCACAAACCCAACTACAGTCGGCTATTACAACTCACCTACCTCATCAGTGTTTTGGTGCACTGCTAAGGGTTGTAGCACCATATTTTAAGGACCACATAGGGGGTCAAGAGCTAGAGAGTGGCGCGCCATCTTTAAAAGCCTCCTGTGTGTTGTCTCTCGCCGATTTAAGCGCAATTCTACGATCATCTGTGCAGAGGACAGCAGCAAGACGATATAAACAATCCATCAATCTCATTTTTTTCAAGTGTTACAGCTATAATATTTTTTTTTAGAGACATTTGCGAGTGTTGAGACATTTCTTTTGTGTTCCCAGTGAATTTTTCTCTTAGTGACATTCAGTGACTCTTGATCAGACTCAGTGTTTATCATGTACTGATTGCATAAATTTCTTTTAATCTCCTTAATTCAGTGTTAATTTTCGTGCATTATTTTATATCTGTTGTGTTGTGTTTCTTTTTATACACACTTGAAGTAAGTACTTAGTGTTTCCTTTGTTGTGTGTGCAACATATGAGCAGTATAGAACTTGTGTTTAAACTTCAGAATTCCAGTGAATTAACTCAGTAAATTTTTCACCTCATATTCTGCATCACAACTCAGTGTTGTCTGTTATTTTTTTTTCTTCCTAGCAATTGTGTATTTTTGTTTGTTCCCTGTGTGTTGAACATTCTTGTGTTCATATTTTTCCATTCAGCCAGTGTTTAATTTGTCTTATTTCCACAGACAATAGTGCCATTTTTAAAGCTCCAGCAAGAAATCTGTTTACAAAATTTTTTAAAACATCAAGTTTCATTGCAAGAAAATTCTAGTACTGAGTTTATGTTGATGTGTTGTGTTCTGCATCACTGTAAGTGTTGTGTTCCTTTTGTTGTGTGTTTTAGCACCTATTATTTTTTTTCATATTTTATTGAACAAATTCACTCTTAGTGCAATTTTTAAGTTCTCCTTCTAAAGTAAATTGTTCTTTTGCTTGTTGTTTAAGTGCAGTTAAGAGTTAAAGTGTTCATTCCTTGATATATTTCTTTTCTTGTGTGTTATAATTTTAATTATTGCACACAGACTCATTTTGCAATAATTCTTGTGCAAATATTGTGTTGCTATTAAAGTTTTTCTTGCAGAAAATTTTATGCAGTGTTGTGCAATACAGTTTCTTACAGTGCAGTTTCTTATGCTCTGTTCTGTGCATAGTATTTTATTCTGTCTGTCATTTTAATTTTTATTTCAGTGAATTGTGTGTTTGTTTCAATTTTTGCACAAGTTTATTGAGTCCATTTTATCATTTTATTGTGTATTTCCTTGTTGCATTGAAAGTAAAGATAACTCACTGTGCCATTTATTCAATTTAAAGTAAAAATTGGGCATATTAGATTTGAGCAAAGTACAAGTTCTCTTGATTTTCAGTGTTTGTTAAGTTGCATATTTTTTTTTTCTTGTGTGAGTTCTTTGCTTACTGTGTAACTTGTCAATTTTTTAATTACTTATGCAAAATAGTTAAGCATTTTCTTCCATTTAAGTTCACTGTGTTGTGTGTTCCTCAGTTATCATTTTCTTTGTTCTCTAAATTCTAGTTTTTACATTTTGGCAAACATGTCTCAAGTTTTCTCTAGCGATGCCTCAGCACTTGCTGCTAGTACAACCATTAATGTGTCAGCCCAAAATTCGAGTAACTCCGTATCAAACGATAGACATACTCAGACTTCTGGCCTGCGTAACTTCACTCGTGATCCGTATGATGCTATGCCATTATTCAATGGTGACCCAGACAACCTTGAAGGTTGGTTTACTGCAGTTAGAGCCAGAGCTGACGCTTCAGTTGATGGTCCCCCTTCTGAGAGTCTTTTAATAAGTATCGGAAAGGAGAGTCTAGCCCGTTCTTCAGCTGCCTCAAATGTATTTAAATTAATTCGTATGAAGGACTTCCAAGATCTGACCAGGTGGCAAGATTATGAACAGTTAATTCGCAATTATCTTGAACCAGTGCGAGAAACCGATCCGTTCGTTGTTCTCAAAGAATTAGTTTGCACAGCCCCGAGACCAGAAGAGTCATTAGAGGAGTTTGCTCTCCGTCTCAATAACCTAATGTCCTCATTTGTTAAAGCAGGCCGAAATTCAAGATATCTTAACGATAGTGATAAACCAGCCCTTGATGGGTTTGCCAGATTAGCTGCCTTTGGAGTCGTTAAACAACTAATGCCACCGACATCTAAGTATGTGTACAATTCAAGTCCGCTAGATGCTAATATGGGACCGCTTAAAGCTCTAATCCATGTACGAAATTTGTGTCCCGAGGGATCCTTCCCTTATCGTAGGTCTATGCCAAACACCTTGTCCAATCCTGTACCTCCTTTAGTTTGTGCTACTACCAAACCTCCCAACCGCAATCACTCACGCTCATCATCCAAAGCAAGTGTTAAGAGCTATCATTCCCGTAACACCCATAGTACGTACAGTAACCACAGTCAAATAATTTGCTACAATTGTGGTTTCCGTGGCCATATCGCTAGTAATTGTTATGCCAGTTACCCTAAGAAGCGTCGTACTGATGATGAGTACCAGTCAGATCTTCCCTACTGTACTCATCATAGAATTCATGGACATGATACATCTGAGTGCAATGCGCTCTACAATATGCGGTACTCTAGATCTTTCCATGGCCGTTCCAACCGCAGAGCCAGGAGAGGAAACAGACGTCGTGGTTCACAGTCTAATCAGAACCAGGCTCATTCTTCCAATTCGGGGGAATTAGAGCGCCCCAGTCAAACCGCCCAATGGTGACGGTAAGTGATAATGAGTACGCCATCCCCGTTCACAATTCCTTTGAAGCCTTAAGCAGTCTCGAGAATGACAATCCTGCTGATGATGTGGCTTCACACGTCTCTGACGTAGAGGAATTTGGGGATGAAGTAGAAGATGCTTTCTCCGATGATAACTCAACTTCCTGTTTGCATATGAGTTCTAATGCAACGATTGGTCCATTAGTACAAGCTTCTGTCCATAATGCGCCCGTTCATGTGTTCATGGACTCTGGTGCGCAAGTTAATATCATTAGGTCTAGCTTGTTTAAAGAGAAGCGGTTACGACGTATCCTCCTCGTTGAACCAACTACTGTAACCTTCCTTGGTGGAGTAGCTGGTTCTCTTCTGCGAGTCCGAGGTCAGACTTCACTCACCTTTACTATCCAAGGCAGAGACTTTACTGCTGCTTTTCTTGTTGTCGACCAGATTGCTTTCCCTGGTGACCTTCTTCTGGGATTTGCTTCCATGCGAGACTTACGCATTGTGCTCGACCCGTACCGATGGCATGCCCAAATAGATGACTTAATCGTTCCATTCTGGGGTTACCAGCTTGGATCAGAAATCTGTCATACTGCTGCAGAGTATGATGTACGCATTAAGTCCTTACAAGCCAATGCAATTTCCAGTAGCGTACCCAAGCGGTCAGGCACTGGTAATTCTGTCACTCCCTAAGTAGGTACCTGGGTGTTAGTCACCTTACAACTGCTGTCAGTGTTCACCTAGCAGTAAGTAGGTACCTGGGTGTTAGTCACCTTACACCTGCTGTCAGTGTTCACCTAGCAGTAAGTAGGTACCTGGGTGTTAGTCACCTTACAACTGCTGTCAGTGTTCACCTAGCAGTAAGTAGGTACCTGGGTGTTAGTCACCTTACACCTGCTGTCAGTGTTCACCTAGCAGTAAGTAGGTACCTGGGTGTTAGTTACCCTACACCTGCTGTCAGTGTTCACCTAGCAGTAAGTAGGTACCTGGATGTTAGTTACCTTACACCTGCTGTCAGTGTTCACCTAGCAGTAAGTAGGTACCTGGGTGATAGCCACCTTACACCTGCTGCCACTGTTCACCTAGCAGTAAGTAGGTACCTGGGTGTTAGTCACCTTACACCTGCTGTCAGTGTTCACCTAGCAGTAAGTAGGTACCTGGGTGTTAGTTACCTTACACCTGCTGTCAGTGTTCACCTAGCAGTAAGTAGGTACCTGGGTGTTAGTTACCTTACACCTGCTGTCAGTGTACACCTAGCAGTAAGTAGGTACCTGGGTGTTAGTCACCTTACACCTGCTGTCAGTGTTCACCTAGCAGTAAGTAGGTACCTGAGTGTTAGTTACCTTACACCTGCTGTCAGTGTTCACCCAGCAGTAAGTAGGTACCTGGGTGCTAGCTACCTTACACCTGCTGTCAGTGTTCACCTAGCAGTAAGTAGGTACCTGGGTGTTAGTTACCTTACGCCTGCTGTCAGTGTTCACCTAGCAGTAAGTAGGTAATTGGGTGTTAGTCACCTTACACCTGCTGTCAGTGTTCACCTAGCAGTAAGTAGGTACCTGGGTGTTAGTTACCTTACACCTGCTGTCACTGTTCACCTAGCAGTAAGTAGGTACCTGGGTGTTAGTCACCTTACACCTACTGTCAGTGTTCACCTAGCAATAAGTAGGTACCTGGGTGTTAGTCACCTTACACCTGCTGTCAGTGTTCACCTAGCAGTAAGTAGGTACCTGGGTGTTAGTTACCTTACACCTGCTGTCAGTGTTCACCCAGTAGTAAGTAGGTACCTGGGTGCTAGCTACCTTACACCTGCTGTCAGTGTTCACCTAGCAGTAAGTAGGTACCTGGGTGTTAGTTACCTTACGCCTGCTGTCAGTGTTCACCTAGCAGTAAGTAGGTAATTTGGTGTTAGTCACCTTACACCTGCTGTCAGTGTTCACCTAGCAGTAAGTAGGTACCTGGGTGTTAGTTACCTTACACCTGCTGTCACTGTTCACCTAGCAGTAAGTAGGTACCTGGGTGTTAGTCACCTTACACCTACTGTCAGTGTTCACCTAGCAATAAGTAGGTACCTGGGTGTTAGTCACCTTACACCTGCTGTCAGTGTTCACCTAGCAGTAAGTAGGTACCTGGGTGTTAGTCACCTTACACCTGCTGTCAGTGTTCACCTAGCAATAAGTAGGTACCTGGGTGTTAGTCACCTTACACCTGCTGTCAGTGTTCACCTAGCAGTAAGTAGGTACCTGGGTGTTAGTCATCTTACACCTGCTGTCAGTGTTCACCTAGAAGTAAGTAGGTACCTGGGTGTTAGTCACCTTACACCTGCTGTCAGTGTTCACCTAGCAGTAAGTAGGTACCTGGGTGTTAGTTACCTTACACCTGCTGTCACTGTTCACCTAGCAGTAAGTAGGTACCTGGGTGTTAGTTACCTTACACCTGCTGTCACTGTTCACCTAGCAGTAAGTAGGTACCTGGGTGTTAGTCACCCTACACCTGCTGTCAGTGTTCACCTAGCAGTAAGTAGGTACCTGGGTGTTAGTCACCTTACACCTGCTGTCACTGTTCACCTAGCAGTAAGTAGGTACCTGGGTGTTAGGTGATAGGTGTGGGTGGCATCCTGGGAACAAAATTATCCTAATCTGCGGGAAATGCTGTACATATTACCTAGAAGGTGTTCTAGGGGGTCAACGCCCCCGTGGCAAATATGGGACTAGTCCCTCTAGGATTTTCCAAGTGTATATTATCATGTATCTTTCTCGCCTGCGTTCCAGGGAGTACAAGTCAAGGGACTTCAGCTGTTCCCAGTAATTTAGGTGTTTTATGGTACTTATAAGTGCAGTGAAAGTTCTCTGTATATTCTCCAAGTCTGCAATTTCACCTGCCTGAAAGGGGCAGTTAATGTACAGCAATATTCCAGCCTAGAGAGAACTAGTGATCCAAAGAGAATCATCATGGGTTTGGCGTCCCTAGTTTTGAAGGTTCTCATTATCCATCCTATCATTTACCTAGCAGATGCGGCAGACACACTGTTGTGATCTTTGAAAGTGAGATCCTCTGACATGATCACTCCCAGGTCCTTCACATTACTTTATCACTCTACTGTGTGGTTGGAATTTGTTTTATACTCCGGTACAGTTAATTTCCTCATGTTTAACATACCGGAGTAATTGCTATTTCATTACTTTTTAACAAGTCACTAGAGACTTGCACCTTCCCGAAACTACTCAAGATGGCAAGGGTTACACCAATACATAAAGGTGGTGACCCTACAGACTTAAACAACTATAGGCCAATATCTAACTTACCATTGCTATCCAAAATCTTTGAGAAACTCGTGTACAAGAGACTGTATTCATTTATAACAGCTCAAAACATACTCAACCCCTGCCAGTTTGGATTCAGGAAAAATAAAAGCACTAAGGATGCAATCATAAAAATGCTAGATCTGCTTTACACAGCATTGGAAAATAAGGAATATCCACTAGGAATTTTTATTGACCTAAGAAAAGCTTTTGACACAGTAAACCACGGCATCCTACTCCACAAACTTGATCACTAAGGTATAAGAGGCCATGCGCTTGCTTATTTCAAATCTTACCTTACTAATAGGTATCAGTATGTCACCATTAAAGACACAGCATCAACAACACGGCCACTTGATACTGGAGTTCCGCAGGGAAGTGTCCTTGGTCCCCTGCTCTTCCTCATATACATCAATGACCTTCCAAACGTATCCCAACACCTGAAACCCATTCTCTTTGCTGATGACACGACTTATGTCATCTCTCACCCTAATCTTGCCACCCTCAACACCATTGTGAATGAGGAGCTGATTAAAATATCGACTTGGATGACAGCCAATAAACTTACACTTAACACTGACGAAACCTACTATATTATGTTTGGTAGCAGAGCAGGAGATGCACAAATTAACATTAAGATCGACAACACTCTAATTGCCAGACATAATGAGGGCAAATTCCTTGGCCTATACCTCGACAACAACCTAAATTTTAGCACCCATATCCAACACATAAGAAAAAATGTATCCAAAACGGTGGGGATCCTCTCCAAGATACGATACTACGTGCTGCAAACTGCCCTTCTCACACTATATCATTCACTTATATATCCGTACCTCATTTGTGCTTGGGGATCAACTGCAGCAACACACCTAAAGCCAATAATAACCCAACAAAAAGCCGCAGTAAGAATAATCACTAAATCCCATCCCTGGCAACACCCCCCCCCACTCTTCATAGATCTAAACTTACTCTCTGTTCAGAACATCCACACTTACTACTGTGCAATCTATATCTACAGGACCTTAAATTCCAATATTAACCTTGACCTAAAACGCTTTCTTGATAGTTGTGACAGAACCCACAGGCATAACACCAGACACAAACATCTCTACGACATTCCCCGTGTCCCACTAAACCTTTACAAAAATTCAATGTATTTCAAAGGACCTAAAATCTGCAACACCCTCCCTGATAACTCTAGAACTGCAGAAACACTCATCACCTTCAAAACTACCATTAGAAAACATCTTATCTCCCTGATCCACCCCGACAACTAACTACATGATAACCACCTGGTGGTTCACACTTACACTCACTCACCCACTGACTATAAACACTAGGACACCTAGCCATGTTAGGTGTCCTAGTGGCCCCCTCTGTAATGCCTAGCCATGCTAGGTGTCCTAGTGGTCCCCTCTGTAATGCCTAGCCATGCTATGTGTCCTAGTGGTCCCCTCTGTAATGCCTAGCCATGCTAGGTGTCCTAGTGGTCCCCTCTGTAATGCCTAGCCATGCTAGGTGTCCTAGTGGTCCCCTCTGTAATGCCTAGCCATGCTAGGTGTCCTAGTGGCCCCCTCTGTAATGCCTAGCCATGCTAGGTGTCCTAGTGGTCCCCTCTGTAATGCCTAGCCATGCTAGGTGTCCTAGTGGTCCCCTCTGTAATGCCTAGCCATGCTAGGTGTCCTAGTGGCCCCCTCTGTAATGCCTAGCCATGCTAGGTGTTCTACTGGCCCCCTCTGTAATGCCTAGCCATGCTAGGTGACCTAGTGGTCCCCTCTGTAATGCCTAGCCATGCTAGGTGTTCTACTGGCCCCCTCTGTAATGCCTAGCCATGCTAGGTGTCCTAGTGGTCCCGTCTGTAATGCCTAGCCATGCTAGGTGTTCTAGTGGCCCCGTCTGTAATGCCTAGCCATGCTAGGTGTCCTAGTGGTCCCCTCTGTAATGACTAGCCATGCTAGGTGTCCTAGTGGTCCCCTCTGTAATGACTAGCCATGCTAGGTGTCCTAGTGGCCCCCTCTGTAATGACTAGCCATGCTAGGTGTCCTAGTGGTCCCCTCTGTAATGCCTAGCCATGCTAGGTGTCCTAGTGGCCCCTCTGTAATGCCTAGCCATGCTAGGTGTCCTAGTGCCCCCCTCTGTAATTATTGTTTTATAACATATAAACCACACAATACCCAAAACCTGTAAACCCCACATTGTAACCCTTAAACAGAATAAACTTGAATTGAATTGAATTGAATTCATATTGTTTTCTGCAGCCCACTGAAAGATTTGGTTGACGTCCGCCTGGAGTCTTGCAGTGTCTGCAGTGGAAGACACTGTCACGCAGATTCTTTTAAGAACACTGTTCCAAACAGTGTCCTGAATAATGTTTTAAATGGTGTTCTAAATAACGGAAAGGCACAACACCGTGACTGGAACAAAACACAGATCACCGGCACATAGGAGAGAGGAGCTGACCGCGACGTGTCGGTCACGTCAGGGATCACAGTCACATCATCCTGTTAAAACTGTCTACCCTACGTCTGACTTTCACAGTCGTCGTCTGTGAATCTTAGTCCTGGCGTCGTCACTGTAGTTGCCTCCCTTCCCCATTACCAGTAATTAGTTAGCTTAATTTTATTATGCACGGAGGTATATAATGGGTCCAGGGACTGTACCTTAACATTACAGAGGTATATAATGGGTCCATAAACTGTACCTTAACATTACAGAGGTATATAATGGGTCCATAAACTGTACCTTAACATTACAGAGGTACATAATGGGTCCATAAACTGTACCTTAACATTACAGAGGTATATAATGGGTCCAGGGACTGTACCTTAACATTACAGATAATGGGTCCAGGGACTGTACCTTAACATTACAGATAATGGGTCCAGGGACTGTACCTTAACATTACAGATAATGGGTCCAGGGACTGTACCTTAACATTACAGATAATGGGTCCAGGGACTGTACCTTAACATTACAGATAATGGGTCCAGGGACTGTACCTTAACATTACAGATAATGGGTCCAGGGACTGTACCTTAACATTACAGATAATTGGTCCAGGGACTGTACCTTAACATTACAGATAATGGGTCCAGGGACTGTACCTTAACATTACAGATAATGGGTCCAGGGACTGTACCTTAACATTACAGATAATGGGTCCAGGGACTGTACCTTAACATTACAGATAATGGGTCCAGGGACTGTACCTTAACATTACAGATAATGGGTCCAGGGACTGTACCTTAACATTACAGATAATGGGTCCAGGGACTGTACCTTAACATTACAGAGGTACATAATGGGTCCAGGGACTGTACCTTAACATTACAGAGGTACATAATGAGTCCAGGGACTGTACCTTAACATTACAGAGGTACATAATGGGTCCAGGGACTGTACCTTAACATTACAGAGGTACATAATGGGTCCAGGGACTGTACCTTAACATTACAGAGGTACATAATGGGTCCAGGGACTGTACCTTAACATTACAGATAATGGGTCCAGGGACTGTACCTTAACATTACAGAGGTACATAATGGGTCCAGGGACTGTACCTTAACATTACAGAGGTATATAATGGGTCCAGAGACTGTACCTTAACATTACAGAGGTACATAATGAGTCCAGGGACTGTACCTTAACATTACAGAGGTACATAATGGGTCCAGGGACTGTACCTTAACATTACAGAGGTACATAATGGGTCCAGGGACTGTACCTTAACATTACAGATAATGGGTCCAGGGACTGTACCATAACATTACAGATAATGGGTCCAGGGACTGTACCTTAACATTACAGATAATGGGTCCAGGGACTGTACCTTAACATTACAGAGGTACATAATGAGTCCAGGGACTGTACCTTAACATTACAGAGGTATATAATGGGTCCAGGGACTGTACCTTAACATTACAGAGGTACATAATGGGTCCAGGGACTGTACCTTAACATTACAGAGGTACATAATGGGTCCAGGGACTGTACCTTAACATTACAGAGGTACATAATAGGTCCAGGGACTGTACCTTAACATTACAGAGGTATATAATGAGTCCAGGGACTGTACCTTAACATTACAGAGGTACATAATGGGTCCAGGGACTGTACCTTAACATTACAGAGGTACATAATGGGTCCAAGGACTGTACCTTAACATTACAGAGGTACATAATGAGTCCAGGGACTGTACCTTAACATTACAGAGGTACATAATGAGTCCAGGGACTGTACCTTAACATTACAGAGGTACATAATGGCTCCAGAGACTGGACCCAAAAGTTTTGATAACTGAATAAGGTACAAAGGTAATGAACTCCAGGTAGATCTGGTCACAATCATGACCAAGATACAAAAGTAATGAATCATCTACACGTCTGTACGTAGTTACAATCATGAACAAATTACAAAGTAATAACCATTCATACGTTTCCAACCGGTCATAACTTTAATAAGTTATTAGTATAAACACTGTAAGATGCTCCAAACTTTACAACACACGTAACTTACCAGATTCTTGTTTTCCTTCTTGTCCCTCTTCCTCTTTCCTATTTTCCACTTTTTTCTCTGGGTTTTCTTTCTTCTGCCTTTGGTTATTATTATTAAATATTAGCGGGTATTCTCCCGGCCCGGGCCTTTTCCAAGTGGTGGCCCGGCCTTGGCTCCCTCTTTAGGGAGTGTCTGAGACCTAAGTCTCCCATGGGAGGAGGCATAAGTACCTCCTCATCTTTGGGACCAACTGTCCCCAGGCCTAGCCACAAGCTAGGCCTCAGGACCAACTGTCCCCAGGCCTAGCCACAAGCTAGGCCTCAGGACCAACTGTCCCCAGGCCTAGCCACAAGCTAGGCCTCAGGACCAACTGTCCCCAGGCCTAGCCACAAGCTAGGCCTCAGGACCAACTGTCCCCAGGCCTAGCCACAAGCTAGGCCTCAGGACCAACTGTCCCCAGGCCTAGCCACAAGCTAGGCCTCAGGACCAACTGTCCCCAGGCCTAGCCACAAGCTAGGCCTCAGGACCAACTGTCCCCAGGCCTAGCCACAAGCTAGGCCTCAGGACCAACTGTCCCCAGGCCTAGCCACAAGCTAGGCCTCAGGACCAACTGTCCCCAGGCCTAGCCACAAGCTAGGCCTCAGGATCAACTGTCCCCAGGCCTAGCCACAAGCTAGGCCTCAGGACCAACTGTCCCCAGGCCTAGCCACAAGCTAGGCCTCAGGACCAACTGTCCCCAGGCCTAGCCACAAGCTAGGCCTCAGGACCAACCGTCCCCAGGCCTAGCCACAAGCTAGGCCTCTCTGGTCTGCCATCCCCGCCCAAAGGGGGAAAATGGGAATGACAGTCTTATGAGCTAAAGGCTCGGGCTCAGGCACCTACCCTACCCTAGAAGGGCTGGGCATGGTGTCGATGATCTCTGCCTTAGGTGTTTGGTCCCATTATTTTATCCATTCTCCCAGTGTCTTCGTTCGTACTCTCTGTGGGGCCTCCTAGTTCTCCCACAGTGTTCGTACTCTCTGTGGGGCCCCCTAGTTCTCCCACAGTGTTCGTACTCTCTGTGGGGCCCCCTAGTTCTCTCACAGTGTTTGTACTCTCTGTGGGGCCCCCTAGTTCTCCCACAGTGTTCGTACTCTCTGTGGGGCCCCTAGTTCTCCCACAGTGTTCGTACTCTCTGTGGGGCCCCCTAGTTCTCTCACAGTGTTTGTACTCTCTGTGGGGCCCCCTAGTTCTCTCACAGTGTTTGTACTCTTTGTGGGGCCCCCTAGTTCTCTCACAGTGTTTGTACTCTCTGTGGGGCCCCCTAGTTCTCCCACAGTGTTCGTACTCTGTGGGGCCCCCTAGTTTTCCCACAGTGTTTGTACTCTCTGTTGGGCCCCCTAGTTCTCTCACAGTGTTTGTACTCTCTGTGGGGCCCCCTAGTTCTCCCACAGTGTTCGTACTCTGTGGGGCCCCCTAGTTTTCCCACAGTGTTTGTACTCTCTGTTGGGCCCCCTAGTTCTCTCACAGTGTTTGTACTCTCTGTGGGGCCCCCTAGTTCTCCCACAGTGTTCGTACTCTGTGGGGCCCCCTAGTTTTCCCACAGTGTTTGTACTCTCTGTTGGGCCCCCTAGTTCTCTCACAGTGTTTGTACTCTCTGTGGGGCCCCCTAGTTCTCCCACAGTGTTCGTACTCTGTGGGGCCCCCTAGTTTTCCCACAGTGTTTGTACTCTCTGTTGGGCCCCCTAGTTCTCCCACAGTGTTCGTACTCTGTGGGGCCCCCTAGTTTTCCCACAGTGTTTGTACTCTCTGTGGGGCCCCCTAGTTCTCCCACAGTGTTCGTACTCTGTGGGGCCCCCTAGTTTTCCCACAGTGTTTGTACTCTCTGTTGGGCCCCCTAATTCTCCCACAGTGTTCCTCTTTCTTGGTCTTTGACTGCCTCCACTACTACTACTACTACTACTACTACTACTACTACTACTACAACTACTACTACCACCACTACTACTACCACCACCACCACCATCACTACTACAACTACTAAAACTACTACTACTGTCTCTGTTGTTCCAGTCTACTGGTCTGCACTGTCTCCTTCTCTACTGGTCTACATTGTCTCCTTCTCTACTGGTCTACACTGTCTCCTTCTCTACTGGTCTACACTGTCTCCTTCTCTACTGGTCTACACTGTCTCCTTCTCTACTGGTCTACACTGTCTCCTCACCTGTCAGTGTGACTGTACATGGTCCAACTTGGTCGACACATCGTCATAAGCTCCTGTCTTCTGTGAGGATAATTTGTGTATTGTGAAATGGTGTTCTAAGCAGTCTTCGAAATGTTCTAAATACTTTTCTAGACAGTGTTCTAAATAGTGTTCTAAATAATGTTTTAGTGTTTTAATTGGTTCCAGTAGTGTTCCAAATGTTGTAAGTAGTGTTCTAAATGTTCTATATTGTGTTCTAAACAGCGTTCTAAACAGCGTTCTAAATAGTGTTCTAAACAGTGTTCTAAATAGTGTTCTAAATAATGTTTTAGTGTTTTAATTGGTTCCAGTAGTGTTCCAAATGTTGTAAGTAGTGTTCTAAATGTTCTATATTGTGTTCTAAACAGCGTTCTAAACAGCGTTCTAAATAGTGTCCTAAACAGCGTTCTAAATAGTGTTCTAAACAGCGTTCTAAATAGTGTTCTAAACAGCGTTCTAAACAGTGTTCTAAACAGCGTTCTAAACAGCGTTCTAAACAGCGTTCTAAATAGTGTTCTAAACAGCGTTCTAAACAGTGTTCTAAACAGTGTTCTAAACAGTGTTCTAAACAGTGTTCTAAACAGTGTTCTAAACAGTGTTCTAAAAAGTGTTCTAAACAGTGTTCTAAACAGCGTTCTAAACAGTGTTCTAAACAGTGTTCTAAACAGTGTTCTAAACAGCGTTCTAAACAGTGTTCTAAACAGTGTTCTAAACAGCGTTCTAAACAGTGTTCTAAACAGTGTTCTAAACAGTGTTCTAAACAGTGTTCTAAACAGTGTTCTAAACAGTGTTCTAAACAACGTTCTAAACAGTGTTCTAAACAGTGTTCTAAACAACGTTCTAAACAGTGTTCTAAACAGTGTTCTAAACAGTGTTCTAAACAGTGTTCTAAACAACGTTCTAAACAGTGTTCTAAACAGTGTTCTAAACAGTGTTCTAAACAGTGTTCTAAACAGTGTTCTAAACAGTGTTCTAAACAGTGTTCTAAACAGTGTTCTAAACAACGTTCTAAACAGTGTTCTAAACAGTGTTCTAAACAGTGTTCTAGACAGTGTTCTAAAGTGTTCAGTGCTCTTCCATGAACACTGAACAGCTACAAATGTGTAGACAGTTTCTTTTAATTAAGTTATCCACTAAAAATAATTTCTAAATAAAAATAAAGGAAAATAATGATAATAATAATCGTTTTCTATGGAAGTTTTATGAGAGAAAACGTCATAAAGTTGAGAATTTCAGGAGTAACAACGCTAAATTGTTTTGCCTGTTGATTTTGTCGAAGACTTGGTAGGTAGGTGAGTAAGTAGGTAGGTGAGTAAGTAGGTAGGTGAGTAAGTAGGTAAGTGAGTAAGTAGGTAAGTAAGTAAGTAGGTAAGTAAGTAGATGTATTTAGGTACAGCTACACACAGTAACATAAGTGTAAATTACCCACCAACATAACTCAGAGTCAGACATAGTGACTTATTACCATTGTGAACCTTGTAGTACCATTGTGAATCTTGTAGTACCATTGTGAACCTTGTAGTACCATTGTGAACCTTGTAGTACCATTGTGAATCTTGTAGTACCATTGTGAACCTTGTAGTACCATTGTGAACCTTGTAGTACCATTGTGAATCTTGTAGTACCATTGTGAACCTTGTAGTACCATTGTGAATCTTGTAGTACTATTGTGAACCTTGTAGTACCATTGTGAACCTTGTAGTACCATTGTGAACCTTGTAATACCATTGTGAACCTTGTAATACCATTGTGAACCTTGTAATATCATTGTGAGCCTTGTAGTACCATTGTGAACCTTGTAATACCACTGTGAACCTTGTAATACCATTGTGAACCTTGTAATATCATTGTGAATCTTGTAGTACCATTGTGAACCTTGTAGTACCATTGTGAACCTTGTAATACCATTGTGAACCTTGTAATACCATTGTGAACCTTGTAATATCATTGTGAGCCTTGTAGTACCATTGTGAACCTTGTAGTACCATTGTGAACCTTGTAATACCATTGTGAACCTTGTAGTACCATTGTGAACCTTGTAATACCATTGTGAACCTTGTAATACCATTGTGAACCTTGTAATATCATTGTGAGCCTTGTAGTACCATTGTGAACCTTGTAGTACCATTGTGAACCTTGTAATACCATTGTGAACCTTGTAGTACCATTGTGAACCTTGTAATACCATTGTGAACCTTGTAATACCATTGTGAACCCTATAATGCCATTGTGAACCTTGTAATATCATTGTGAGCCTTGTAATACCATTGTGAACCTTGTAATATCATTGTGAGCCTTGTAGTACCATTGTGAACCTTGTAGTACCATTATGAACCTTGTAATACCATTGTGAACCTTGTAGTACCATTGTGAACCTTGTAATACCATTGTGAACCTTGTAATATCATTGTGAACCTTGTAATACCATTGTGAACCTTGTAATACCATTGTGAACCTTGTAATACCATTGTGAACCTTGTAATATCATTGTGAACCTTGTAATACCATTGTGAACCCTATAATGCCATTGTGAACCTTGTAATATCATTGTGAACAATGTAATACCATTGTGAACCCTGTAATACCATTGTGGTCCCTGTATTTCCTCTGTAGGCCTTTTAAAAAGAAGAGTAACAAAGGGACACAGAAACAAGGGGCCACAGTAACAAGGGGACACAGAAACAAGGGGACACAGAAACAAGGGGACACAGTAACAAGGGGGCACAGTAACAAGGGGACACAGCAATGAGGAGACACAGTAACAAGGGGACACAGCAACAAGGGGCCACAGCAACAAGGGAACACAGTAACAAGGGGACACAGCAATAAGGGGCCACAACAACAAGGGGACACAGCAACAAGGGGCCACAGCAACAAGGGAACACAGTAACAAGGGGACACAGCAACAAGGGGACACAGCAATAAGGGGCCACAACAACAAGGGGACACAGCAACAAGGGGACACATCAACAAGGAGACACAACAGCAAGGGGACACAACAACAAGGGGCCACAACAACAAGGGGACACAACAACAAGGGGACACAGTAACATGGGGACACAGCAACAAGGGGCCACAACAACAAGGGGACACAACAACAAGGGGACACAACTACAGGGACACGGCAACAAGTAGACACAGCAACAAGGGGACACAACAACAAGGGGCCACAACAACAAGGGGACACAACAACAAGGGGACACAACTACAAGGGGACACGGCAACAAGTAGACACAGCAACAAGGGGACACAACAACAAGGGGACACAGCAACAAGGGGACACAGCAACAAGGGGACACAGCAATAAAGGGACACAGCAACAAGTGGACACAGTAACAAAGGGACACAACAACATGGGGATACAGCAACAAGGGGACACAGCAACATGGGGACACAGTAACATGTGGACACAGAAACAAGGGGATTCAACAACAAGGGGACACAGCAACAAGGGGACACAGCAACATGGGGACACAGTAACATGTGGACACAGAAACAAGGGGATTCAACAACAAGGGGACACAGCAACAAGGGGACAAAACAACAAGGGGACACAACAACAAGGGGGCACAGCAACAAGGGGACACAACTGGAAGTTGAAGACTCAGATGAGTCACAGGGATGTTAGGAAGTATTTCTTCAGCCACAGAGTTGTCAGGAAGTGGAATAGCCTAGCAAGTGAGGTAGTGGAGGCAGGAACCATACGTAGCTTTAAGACGAGGTATGATAAAGCTCATGGAGCAGGAAGAGAGAGAACCTAGTAGCACTCAGTGAAGAGGCGGGGACAGGAGCTGTGACTCGACCCCTGCAACCACAACTAGATAGAGGGAAAGGGAGACAGGAAGAGGAAGGGAGGGTGGGGTGGTAACTAGGGGGGAAAGCCTAGGGCTCCCTTCTCCCCCTTTACCTCCACCTCTACCACCCTAACCACCACCCCTAAAACCACCCCTACCACCCACAACCCACCACCCACAACCAGCCACCCACCAGCCACCCACCACCCACCAGGTGTTACTCAGCTCACTACCAGCCTCGGTGTTGAGGTCTCTGTACAGTCAGTGTACCGTGGCCAGTGTTGCTGTCTCCACACAGTGTACCACGCTCCTTGTACCATACTCTCTGTGTGTGCTGTACCACGCTCCTTGTACCATACTCTCTGTGTGTGCTGTACCACGCTCCTTGAACCACACCTTCTGTGTGTTGTACCACGCTTTCTGCGTGTTGTACCACTCCTGTGTATTGCACCACGCCCTGTGTATTGTACCATACCCTATACGTTGTACCACACACTGTGTATATTGTATCACACACTGTGTATTGTATCACACACTGTGTATATTGTATCACACACTGCTTATTGTATCACACACTGTGTATTGTACCATATCCTATACGTTGTACCACACACTGTGCATTGTATCACACACTATGTATTGTACCACACCCTGTGTATTGTACTATACAGTGTATATTGTACCAGACACAGTATAATTATCACACACTGTGTATTGTACCACACCCTGTGTGTTTTACCACACTGTATTGTACCACACCAAGTGTATTGTACCACACACTGTGTATTGTACCATCAGGTGTCCTGGTGATGCTGTTCAGGCTGGAGTTAGTGGAGATCTGTGGCTTGTGGGGTTCCATGTGCTGTTGGAGTGTATTGATGTGTGGATCTGGAATCTCTGGCTGGGAGGCTGATGGAGGCTGGTGTTGGAGAGATGGAGGCTGGTGTTGGAGAGATGGAGGCTGGTGTTGGAGAGATGGAGGTGGAGTGAGTCATGGTGGCAATGTTTTTTCTACCCTCCCTCCCTCCCTCCCTCCATCCCTCTCTCCCTCCATCCCTCCCTCCCTCCCACCCTCCCTCCCTCCCTCTCTCCCTCCATCCCTCCCTCCCTCCATCACCTCCCAGCATTTGTTCCTACCGCCGGAAGTGCTCCTAACAACGTCCCTATTTCTTAAATAGTTACCAACCCTGTGACCTAGTGAGCTTCTCTCTCTCTCTCTCTCTCTCTCTCTCTCTCTCTCTCTCTCTCTCTCTCTCTCTCTCTCTCTCTCTCTCTCTCTCTCTCTCTCTCTCTCTCTCTCTCTCTCTCTCTCTCTCTCTCTCTCTCTCTCTCTCTCTCTCTTTCTCTCTCTATCTGTCTATCTGTCTATCTATCTATATCTCCCTACTTCGAAATTATACTAATAATTATACAAAATAAAAAACCCTGGAAATTGGACCAGAAATTATTGATAATTTTCAGATTATAGAAGATTATAATCTGAATTATTGATCAACTTGAGGAATTATAGGCCTGGATTATTATAAAGGTTCAATTATTGGTTTTAAAACCTGGATTATGGCCTGGATTATCTTCAGGAAGGTTCAGATGCGGAATTAGAACCCCTGGGTGACATCAGTGAGTGGATTTGAACCCCTGGGTGACATCAGTGAGTGGATTTGAACCCCTGGGTGACATCAGTGAGTGGATTTAAACCCCTGGGTGACATCAGTGCGTGGATTTGAACCCCTGGGTGACATCAGTGAGTGGATTTGAACCCCTGGGTGACATCAGTGCGTGGATTTGAACCCCTGGGTGACATCAGTGCGTGGATTTGAACCCCTGGGTGACATCAGTGAGTGGATTTGAACCCCTGGGTGACATCAGTGAGTGGATTTGAACCCCTGGGTGACATCAGTGCGTGGATTTGAACCCCTGGGTGACATCAGTGAGTGAATTTGAACCCCTGGGTGACATCAGTGCGTGGATTTGAACCCCTGGGTGACATCAGTGAGTGAATTTGAACCCCTGGGTGACATCAGTGCGTGGATTTGAACCCCTGGGTGACATCAGTGCGTGGATTTGAACCCCTGGGTGACATCAGTGAATGAATTTGAACCCCTGGGTGACATCAGTGCGTGGATTTGAACCCCTGGGTGACATCAGTGCGTGAATTTGAACCCCTGGGTGACATCAGTGCGTGAATTTGAACCCCTGGGTGACATCAGTGCGTGGATTTGAACCCCTGGGTGACATCAGTGAGTGGATTTGAACCTCTGGGTGACATCAGTGCGTGGATTTGAACCCCTGGGTGACATCAGTGCGTGGATTTGAACCCCTGGGTGACATCAGTGCGTGGATTTGAACCCCAGGGTGACATCAGTGCGTGAACTTGAACCCCTGGGTGACATCAGTGCGTGAATTTGAACCCCTGGGTGACATCAGTGAGTGGATTTGAACCTCTGGGTGACATCAGTGCGTGGATTTGAACCCCAGGGTGACATCAGTGCGTGAACTTGAACCCCTGGGTGACATCAGTGCGTGAATTTGAACCCCTGGGTGACATCAGTGCGTGGATTTGAACCCCAGGGTGACATCAGTGCGTGAACTTGAACCCCTGGGTGACATCAGTGAGTGGATTTGAACCCCTGGGTGACATCAGTGCGTGAACTTGAACCCCTGGGTGACATCAGTGCGTGAATTTGAACCCCAGGGTGACATCAGTGCGTGAACTTGAACCCCTGGGTGACATCAGTGCGTGAACTTGAACCCCTGGGTGACATCAGTGCGTGAACTTGAACCCCTGGGTGACATCAGTGCGTGAATTTGAACCCCTGGGTGACATCAGTGCGTGAATTTGAACCCCTGGGTGACATCAGTGCGTGGATTTGAACCCCTGGGTGACATCAGTGCGTGAACTTGAACCCCTGGGTGACATCAGTGCGTGAATTTGAACCCCTGGGTGACATCAGTGCGTGGATTTGAACCCCAGGGTGACATCAGTGCGTGGATTTGAACCCCTGGGTGACATCAGTGAGTGGATTTGAACCCATGGGTGACATCAGTGAGTGGATTTGAACCCCTGAGTGACATCAGTGCGTGAATTTGAACCCCTGGGTGATATCAGTGCGTGGATTTGAACCCCTGGTTGACATCAGTGCGTGAATTTGAACCCCTGGGTTACATCAGTGCGTGAATTTAAACCCCTGGGTGACATCAGTGCGTGAATTTAAACCCCTGGGTGACATCAGTGCGTGAATTTAAACCCCTGGGTGACATCAGTGCGTGGATTTGAACCCCTGGGTGACATCAGTGCGTGAATTTAAACCCCTGGGTGACATCAGTGCGTGGATTTGAACCCCTGGGTGACATCAGTGCATGAATTTGAACCCCTGGGTGACATCAGTGCGTGGATTTGAACCTCTGAGTGACATCAGTGCAGGAATTTGAACTCCTGGGTGACATCATAAAGTGTATTCGAACCTCTAGGTGACGTCAGTACCTGAACCCTAACCTGGAGGTTCAACTCATCTCTGACTGAACACTAAAATGAGTGAAACTGAACCCAGGGGCGGATTTCAACCCAATTTGAACCCCAACATGGGTGAACCTTGAACCCCCAGAGGCCGGATTTACCCAGATTTATGAGAGGATTTTAGCGAAAAAGAGGATTTTTTTGGAGGGGGGACTGTAAAATCCGCCCATGGTGACAGCTGGCAGTAATTCAGGTAAGAATAGGCCTGAAATAGGCCTATTTTGGGTTGGTTTTTGGGTTGGGGTGGGCTGGGGTGGGCTGGGGTGGGCTGGGGTGGGCTGGGGTGGGCTGGGGGTTCAGTTCTGACTGGACCGGTCCAGAAAGGGTTGAACCTCCTAACTGTACAGGGTTCAGTTGACTTATCTGTCTGTCTGTCTGTCTGTCTGTCTGTCTGTCTGTCTGTCTGTCTGTCTGTCTGTCTGTCTGTCTGTCTGTCTCTCTCTCTCTCTCTCTCTCTCTCTCTCTCTCTCTCTCTCTCTAACTGTGAGAACTTTCTCACTGCTAGGAGGCAGTGACTGGTACTTTGGTAACGGTGACTAACACCCAGGTACCTAATTATTGCTAGGTGAACAGTGACAGCAGGTGTAAGGTAACTAACACCCAGGTACATACTTACTGCTAGGTGAACAGTGACAGCAGGTGTAAGGTAACTAACACCCAGGTACCTACTTACTGCTAGATGAACAGTGACAGCAGGTGTAAGGTAACTAACACCCAGGTACCTACTTACTGCTAGGTGAACAGTGACAGCAGATGTAAGGTAACTAACACCCAGGTACCTACTTACTGCTAGGTGAACAGGGACAGCAGGTGTAAGGTAACTAACACCCAGGTACCTACTTACTGCTAGGTGAACAGTGACAGCAGATGTAAGGTAACTAACA